>NC_092367.1:1756423-1994929 GCF_030848805.1 Temnothorax longispinosus
TACGGACCGTAGACCAATACGCCATGTTATGTGCTAAGGCCCTATAGACCATCTTAAGTATAATCTTAAGATGTCATTAACCAATCACAGAGCCGTATCAGCAGCTTATGCTAGGTCTACAATGCGAGTCGTAAAGTCATGAGTCGTAAGAATTGACCTATTACAGCCGATTATTCTCTTCAAATTCGATTGTGATTGGTCCATTTCCTACGACTAACGACCCACGACTTGCATTGTAGACCATGCATTAAGATATTACTTAAGATGGTCTTGAAACAAGATCTGAATATGAATACCGGCCTATGTCAAAACATAATAAAAATTCATGGTAATTATTTAGAATACGCGCTGCACCTTGAATATCAATAAAATTATGCTCATTCGACGAGTTTTGACGCGAAACGAAAGAATCTGGCAGAAAAATGCGGCGGTCTGCCCTGCAAAGCAAGATATTTAGCGTTAAAGTTGACGACTCTCAGACTAGGAAAAACTACGGAGCGCGCTATCTGGACCTCGTCATCGGCAACCTGGGACACCTAGACATCGAATTCAACGTATTAATACACGTAGACACCGAAAACTACGGAGCGCATTATCTAGACATCGTCATCGGCAACCTGGGACACCTAGACATCAAATTCAACATATTTTTACCCCTGGAGACCGAAAACTATGGAGCGCACTATGTGGACCTCGTCATCGGCAACCTGGGACACCTAGACATCAAGTTCAACGTACGATTACACCTGGACACCAAAAACTATGGAGCGCACTATGTGGACCTCGTCATCGGCAACCTGGGACACTTAGACATCAAATTCAACGTATTATTACCCCTGGACACCGAAAACTATGGAGCGCACTATGTGGACCTCGTCATCGGCAACCTGAGACACGTGGACATCGAATTCAAGGTATCAATACACCTAGACACCGAAAACTACGGAGCGCGCTATCTGGACCTCGTCATCGACAACCTGGGACACGTGGACATCGAATTCAAGGTATTAATACACCTAGACAGCGAAAACTACGGAGCGCGCTATCTGGACCTCGTCATCGGCAACCTGGGACACGTAGACATCGAATTCAACGTACGATTACACCTGGATACCGAAAACTATGAAGCGCACTATCTGGACCTCGTCATCGGCAACCTGGGATACTTAGACATCGAATTCAAGCTTGATTCATAAGAATCGACTTAAAAATTCCCTAGCGGCAGAATTAAAATTATGTCTAGACATAATAAAAATTGGCTGAATTAAAATTATGTGTACACATAATTTTAATTCATTTTTATTATGTCTAGACATAATAAAAATTGGCTGAATTAAAATTATGTGTACACATAATTTTAATTCATTTTTATTATGTCTAGACATAATAAAAATGGGATGAATTAAAATTATGTGTACACATAATAAAAATTGGATGAATTAAAATTATGTCTGACATAAAAATAATTCCGCATTTTTATTATGTGTACACATAATTTTAATTCATTTTTATTATGTCTAGACATAATAAAAATTGGCTGAATTAAAATTATGTCTGACATAAAAATAATTCCGCATTTTTATTATGTGTACACATAATTTTAATTCATTTTTATTATGTCTAGACATAATAAAAATTGGCTGAATTAAATTATGTGTACACATAATTTTAATTCATACATTTTTATTATGTGTACACATAATTTTAATTCAGCCAATTTTTATTATGTGTACACATAATAAAAATTGGTTGAATTAAAATTATGTGTACACATAATAAAAATTGTATGAATTAAAATTATGTGTACACATAATAGAAATGCGGAATTATAATAAAAATTGGCTGAATTAAAATTAGTGTAGACATAATAAAAATGTATGAATTAAATTATGTGTACACATAATAAAATGCGGATTTATTTTTATGTCAGACATAATTTTAATTCATCCAATTTTTATTATGTCTAGACATAATTTTAATTCATACAATTTTTATTATGTCTAGACATAATTTTAATTCATACAATTTTTATTCTTTCTAATAAAAATTGGATGAATTAAAATTATGTGGGTATAATTAAAATTCAAAGTTTGATCATCTAAACATTTATGTATTTAAATAAAATTTTTATTCGTTGAATTAAAATTATGCCTTGACATAATTTTAATTCTGAATTTTAATTATGTCTTGACATAATAATAATTGTAGGATTAAAAATTATGTCCTGCTATAATGAAAATCTGGTTTTATTTTTATACACGTTGTGCGTTGTATTTGAGCATAATTTTAATTTAGTAAATTAAATAATGTCAGGATGCGTAATACAAATTCTAAATTATTTTTATATTTGGACAGAATTTTTATTCAGTAAATTATTGTGTCAAAACATAAATTTAGTTTACCGCATTATTGACTCAACATGATAATATTTTAAAGAAATACTATTTATCTAAACCTTCTTAAGCTTTAAATAAGAAAAGTGGGTAATACGGAAATAGTCTTTTATAAAAATAAGGTGAATAAATTTTTTCCTTTACTAAGAATGGTTTTATAAAGTGATTTACTTTCATAATGCAACGCAAAAATAAAATGCTTCTAAATTTAAATAACTGATGTCATAATAAAAATTGACACGCTTAAATTGTGGCAGCATGTAAATTACAAAATTTAAAAATGCGATTTATTCTTTACATTTTAAATAATGCACGCCTTCAATGTGTTCCTACGAAATTGCATTCAATTTTTCAAAATTTTGCAAAGTGAAAGATTTAATTATGTTAAGACATAATAAAAATGCATTATAATTATGTCTACACATAAGAATAATGCTACATTTCTTTATAAAACGCTGTGAAACGCCGTTTTATTTTTCAGTAGCATAAATAATATTTTACTTGATATAAACGTTTCAAAAAATAATTGTCTGAGAAAAATTGCAATTCTTATTCATGAATTAAAATTATGTCTAGACATAATTTTAATTCATCCCATTTTTATTATGTCTAGACATAATAAAAATGAATTAAAATTATGTGTACACATAATTTTAATTCAGCCAATTTTTATTATGTCTAGACATAATTTTAATTCATTAATAAGAATCGCGATTTTTCTTAAGACAATTATTATTCTATCTTTTGTATTGAATGGAATATTTATTATGTTATTAAAAGTAAAACGGCTCGCCTTATCAATTTTTATTATGTTATGACATAATTTTAATTGGATGAATTAAAATTATGTCTAGACATAATAAAAATTGGACGAATTAAAATTATGTCTAGACATAATAAAATTAGATAAATTAAAATTATGTCTTGACATAAAAATAATACCGAATTTTTATTATGTGTAGACATAATTTTAATTCGTCCAATTTTTATTATGTCTAGACATAATTTTAATTCATTAATAAAAATCGCAATTTTTCTTAGACAATTATTTTTCGAAACTTTTATATCGAGTACAATATTATTTATGCTATTGAAAAGTAAAACGGTGTGCCATCCAATTTTCGTCAAATTTTACTTTGACGAATTAAAATTATGTCTAGACATAATTTTAATTAATTATTTTTATGCCTAGACATAATAATAATGTTTCTAAACCACTTTTCTCTTTATTGTAAATTGGAGAATTAGTTTTTATTTGTATACTAAAAATGTTTGCTATTAAAAAGTAAAACGGCATGCCATACTTTTTATAACTATACTCGGACTTTTATCAAACTGTTTAAAATTGATGACAATTTTAATCCAAATCCAACTTCAATTTTAAATTAAATGATCAAAAATAATACCGATCAAAATTGGTTTTAAAGTCTGGTTTAAATTTTGATTCACGTATATTTAATAAAGCTTAGAGTTAAATATCGATGAAAAATAAATTTAAAGCTGAAAGCTCATCTCAGTAACTAAAACTAGTTTAACGAGATCGAAAAATATTGGAGCATATTATATTATCTATTATACCGTTGAGATATCCACATGATCCTAGCATAATAATGACGATAAAGACAAAAATAATTAACAAGTGTTTTTCTTTCAGTAACATGCCTCCCTACAAGCTGATTTATTTTCCCGACATAGGATTGGGCGAGCCAATTCGATTCCTACTCAGTTATGCTGGCATCGAATTTGTGGATGAACGTATCCACCCAAATGAATGGCCAAAAATTAAGCCGAGTATATACAACTGATTAACATTAATAACACATGTCGCTGTTAGCGATCATTTGTAGCGAACTAATAGAACTCGATCATTCCTGAAATCTGATTTACGTACAGTTGACGTGGCAAAAAATACAATTTTTACATTATCTTCTGGAGCGCCGACTAAATCGTTGGCACATGCTTCTTTATTTCTACTAGACAAATTATTTTTATGTAGAGATTATGCTACATTTTATACATAATAAGACCCACACAGCACACTTTATCTGAGGGACGTCCTACAGATAAAGTGGGATATCTCAATAACCGGTGGATATCCAGTGGATATTTAATATCCGGAGGATATCCAGCGGTTGCACAAATGTCCCTCAAAATATCCTGTGCTGTGTGGGGACATTCATTTTTTCATTTAGCTTTCTTGTAAACGAAAGAACTGGAAATAAATGATATCTCTCTCGAATAGAACCTTCCATTTCTTATTATATAGGGTAGACCGGGGACAAAAGTAACATTTTGAGTTTAAGATTTTATAACAGTTAAAATACAATATCTACGTAAAAAAGACTTGTACCTTTAGATGTAGAATTTATTTGACTACAAAATTTTCTTGTGCTGAATTCAGTAACGTAACTAGGAAAAAATTTATTATTGTTTAAAGAATATAAGGAATACTGTTACAACCGTCCCAACCCCCGGGACAATTGTAACAGCAGAGAGGAACGATTGTACCACATCATTTATAAACAAAATAATGGTTATTTAGTAGGTTTAATTAATCAATCTTACGAATTTTTTATAAGAAATGCAACTTTAATGATAAAATAATTTGTTACATGACAATAGTATTTTTACATTATAGCAAACAAAAACAAATAATACTGTTTTCTCAACTAAAAGACTATTTATAATCATATATATTTAAAGGGTTAGGTTAATTAAGTTGAAGTTGTCCCCGAGCAACGGGGACAATTGTAACGCTACAACTGTCCCCGGGCATTGATGTTACAATTGTCTCTTAATGATATTTTATGATTTGAAGTAAATTTTTTACATAAATATCTGGATGAAAGTCAATCGTATTATGCAAATCATCAACATAGATAATCACTAAAACATATAAAGATTAAAACCTTATACCTTCGGCATAAAGAAAGAAAAATATTTCAGATTTTATGCACGTAAGAAAACTTACTTCAGGAAGGAAAAAAATAACTTCTTCTCCTGCACACTTGCACGTTCCGCGAGGGGCGGCAATGAACTAAGGAACAAATGCCGCTCCATCTAGCGAATCTCGCCTCACGGTCCCACACACGTACATACCTTTTATAGTTTAAGAAATATTCACGATGTTACAACTGTACCCTGTTACTTTTGTCCCCGGTCTACCCTACGTATTGCAATGTTCTGTACAGGAAAATTTATATGGTTATATAAATGCAATGCGTTGATTCTCACTTAACAAAAAACGTACTCTCGTTTCATTGCATGGTTTAATGGTAAATAGATTTCCTTGTTGATGTAAGGAAATCAATTTCGTGTTGTTCAAGTTAGTCAATCAATTATCGAAATATCATAAGATTTGAGGGACAAAAGATCTTCCTTTCAAAACATCATAAAGCTATATAAAAGGTTGCAGAGTTTTTTTATGAATTATGTAGCAGAAAAAATTTTGTCATAGAAATGAAAATTAAGATTTGTATTATCAAATTCAGACTTAAAAATGTATAATAATTGTACTTATCTTTAATTGTGTAATTATTAATCGTCAAAATTCTTTAATGCCCATTTCCATCAATTTTCAGCTATGCCATTCGGCAAAGTACCCGTGCTTGAAGTAGACGGAAAGAAGATCGATCAGTCCGCAGCTATTTGCCGTTACTTGGCGAAGCAATGTAGTCTTGCCGGCAAAAACGATTGGGAGTCTCTGGAAATCGATGCGACTGTCGACACCATGTACGATTTACGTGCTAGTGAGTAGATAATATTCTGCTTACGCTATATTTTTCCGATTATTTTATTTATCAGGCCCGGAGATTTACTTTTAAAACAGATTTGAATCACAACATTAATAGGTTCACATTTCGATAATGTGAACAGATTTATTCCGACATAATGATATATAGAGAAGAAACAGGTTTTTTTCTACATTCGCGTTATAAATTCGATCTACTGAAATGATTAAATGTCATTATCTTATTTGTCTTATTATTCTTTTGCTTGCATTAGATATCGCTCGTTTCTTCTATGAGAGTAACGAACAGGCTAAAGAAGAAAAACTTAAAGCTGCCAAAGAGACAGTGCCGTATTATTTGGAGCGTTTGGACGCTCAGGTGAAGAAGAATGGCGGTTACTTTGTCGGCGGTACTCTGACGTGGGCCGATCTCACTTTCGTCGCTCTTTTGGACGACTTGAGCTTCATGATGACTATGATGAATGAGGTCGACATCGTCGAGAAGTATGAGAACCTGAAACAACTACTAAAGAAGGTTGAGGAATTACCGGCCATCAAGAGTTGGATCGGAAAGCGTCCATGGCCCGGACTCGAATTTTTGTTACTACTTTTGACCTCAGTATTCAATGAGACAGGACCTATACCTGCGGTGGCTGTGAGGCGGATGTGACATATAAACATAAGAAATGATACAGCTCTGCGATACTTTAACGAGTCTAACGTTACATCCTTCCTAGAATTAATGCCGCTCGAGAAGCTTCAAATTCTCGAACATTTTTGAACATATATAAATGTTCAAATATATGTTATGCTCATGAATGTTCATAAATGCCCGCGTATTGAAGATGTTTGAATATATCTATTTAAATTATTAAAAGTCTTTATTAAAAATATTAGAACTATAAAATAATAATCTTAAAAGGCTATTCTTTAATAATGATTAAAAATCAACCGTATAAAAAAAGGCGCATATAGCCGTAACAAAGTGTTCGTGTTAAATTATTTAATAAATAAAATTTACATACGTTTCGGCCAATATCTGGCCATCCTCGGTGTAGAAAATAACAAATTATATAAAATAATAAATGTATATATATATATATATATATATATTATTATATATATAGTCAATAAGGTGGCAGTGTGGTCTAGTGGTAAAGCGCCAGACTCGTAATTACGAAGAACCGGGTTTGAGTCCTCCTGATTAGAGGAATTTTAATATTCTAAACTGCACCCCTCCGCGAGAAATTGAGAAACTGGGCTCCGTCTTTCGGAAAACCGTCCAACATATAGTTGCCAACTGTTATATATGTACTCCCCATTTGCCATCATGCCAGGGTGCTGTAGGCTAATCACCAGCACATCTGAATTTAAGGCAATTATTAATACCTCCCAAAAGATTCTACGTTCCACTTAGGAATTAAAAAAACTAATCATTAGTCCATAATTGATTACATTTACCTTTCACGACAAAATAAAACATCCGACAAATCGAGCTGCTTGTTTTTTCTAGTAAAATCCGAATGTTCTCTCATCGTCACTTATTCCACATGCGCATAAAAGAAACCTCGTTGGGTGTTGCGGGAATCGGCATTCTCTGCCACAATATTTGTAGTGCATGCGATGATTTTTCATTCAATTACATATTGAATTCTAAAGAAAACAATTAAAATGTTATTTACATATGTATACAATTGTGTTCAAGAACATAGATAAAAAAAATAATTCATAATAAATATTCAAAAATTTTAATGTTTAAAAACAAAAGAAGAAGTGATGTAAAGTAGTTCTGTACTGTAAGAGATTGTATTGTAAATTGAGGATCTCGATTTAAAATATAACACTTTTGAGTTAAAATTGAAAAAGACAATAATTTAGAATTTGAATGCAGGTGGATAAAAAATCGATTATCTCATGCATCACAAATATTGTGACAGAAAATCCCGATTCCCACAACACCCAGCGGGGGTTTTTTTACGCGCACGTGGAATGAGTGATGATGAGAAAACATCCGGAATTTACTAGAAAAAGTAATTTTAATCTCCGTCTGTATACGTTCTTTTTTGCACGTGACACTCTTAGAGTGTCACGTTCGACGCTATTTTTCCCTACCTTAACGTATTTTAAAAAATCTGAAAAAATTTATCAAATATTTGTTCATGTCTACATAGTAGTTGACGATTTTATAATAATTTTGATAAACATTGTTTATTTAATAATTTCTGGCAGGCTTGCAAGTTTTACAGTTACGAGCAGATATTATTTTGGCTCGGACGATGTAGACCCACGTTTACAGACGGAGGGTTAAAATATTAATTTACCAGGAGAATCCATATTTGGTAGAATTTTGTTTCCATCAATTTCGTTATCGTTGAAATAGGAAGCATGTTTTAATATTTATTTCTGATCGACGAAAATATGAAAACGAGTGGATAACCATTATCTAAAAAGATATTGATCAAATTAGGTTCTTTTCATTGTTATTTTACCGACACCATTCTTTTACCTTTCTATCCTGCTTTTCCTTCCTTCGTTCTTTCTTTATATTTACTTGACAATTTACTTATACACATTCCTCTTCTTCCTAATATGAATTTTCTGTTGGGGTTCTTAGATATATCGATCTAATTTATTCTCGTTCTTGCTTAACCTTTCTGTCAATGCATAATTCTTCACCTATCAATGTATGAGTATCCGCATTGAGAAAAAAAGGTATTAAGATTAAAAAAATTGTGTTTGAGACAAAAAAGTTATTTCCTTGAATACTCCTAACTAAACATTTATTTAAAGGAAGTTAATGAATTTTATTATTCTAAAGAAATGATTTTTACTTGGAAAAAAATAAATATTTAAAAAAGAAACTCAGCAATTACAATCAAAAAAACAAATGTTACAAGTAAAGAAATATTTAATTTACGTAAAATTTTTATTATTAAACTTGAAGAATGGATATCTAAAATAAAGGAATTATTTACTGAACTTAAATAAATATTTCTTTTAAATCGAACAAGTTGTTTGTGAAAATATTGTATACAAAAAATTAATTTTTTTAACTAAAGAAAATAATAATTTAATGTAAATAAATAAATCTTTGACGTAACAAAAGGAGGTATTAAGGAAAGTAAATATTTCATAATATAAAAAAAATAATTTATTTGGAACTAGTTTCATATTTATGGGAAGTATTTGAAGTAAAAAAATATTTTTTGACAACAAACAATTACGTCCTTTATTATATATATTATATACAGTACATCTTTTTTTACGTTAAATAAACTCATGATATATGATATGTGGTAGTCGGTTGACTGCTACATATATAAATAAATAAATAATAAATAATTGTCATATCTCCATCACTCGAGTGACCGGTGTGATGGATTCCAATGATGTACAACTGCAAGTGATAGACGCTTTCGCCGTGGGGCCTTATATACGGTCTCTGGTCGAATTTGACTTACGAGTTTAGCAGCCGCCTAGCGGTGAAAACGCTTATTACATTTATTGTAACCAAATAATATATTATTTGTTTGGGAGATATTACTTCAAATAAATAAATAATTTGTTCCAATTTACAAAATAATTTTTTGTATCTTGCTTATTTTTAAAAGACTAGAACATTACAAGCGCGCGCTACGCTTTAGCTTTTTTTCTATATCATTACTCAAAACAACATTTGCAACGCTATTGCTCTTATTAAGAAAAATTTAACGGTATATACATAACAACACGACTTTCAAATGACTTTGTACAGAAAAATCTTTATTTAATTTAATTTCATGTTTTTTGCAACGATATAAATACACTTTTAATAATTAATTAAAAACCTCGAAAAAAATACGTATAATTTTTATATACAAAATTTTTAACATGCTTCTTATCTCTTTGATTACGAAAGTGAATTCTTAACTCTCCGGCCCCGCCTCTTTTTCTCTCTCTCTCTCTCTCTCTCTCTCTCTCTCGTTCTCTCTGTTTCTTTCTTTTTCTTTCTCTCTGTCTCTCTCGACTTTTCTTCTTTTTCTTTTAGTTGTCATCTTTAACTTTGTCATATCCAATCATGGAGAACGAAGAAATTACGAACACACACACTATCACCATCTTCATCATCGACGAATTACGCATAATATGAGTTTAATTATTATTTTAAGGTTTACCTCCCTCCCTCTCCCTCTTTCTCTCTCTCTTCCTCTCTCTCTCTCTCTCTCTCTCTCTCTCTCTCTCTTTTTCTGTCTCCTGCTTTACCTCTTGTTCGTCATCTTTAACTTTATCATCACATCTAATCGCGGAGAAAAATCATTACGAAGAAACATGTTATCACCAACTTAGGGCCAGTTCCACAAACGTCGGTTAACTCTTAACCTTAGGTTAACTCACTTCGTCTCTTTCTAAAGGGGACGTTAGAAAAAAAACAAAGGATAAGTTAACCTGAGGTTAAGAGTTAACCGACGTTTGTGGAACTGGCCCTTAATCGTCGACGAGTTACACACAATATAAGTTTAATTATTATTTTAAGGCTTACCTGCCTCTCTTTCTATTTTTCTCTTTTTTTTTTTCTTTCTTTCGCTGTCTCTTTTTTTTTCTCTTGTTCATTATCTTTAATTATATATGCAATATCTAATCGCAAAGAATAACAAAATCACGAACAAACACGCTATCATCATCTTCATCGTAGACAAGTTGCACACAATATAAGTTTAATTATTATTTTAAGGCTTACCTCCCTCTCATTCTCTCTCCCCCTCTCTCTCTCTCTCTCTTTCTTTCTTTCTGTTTCCTTTTTTTTCTTTTTCGTTGTCTCTCTCGACTCTTCTTTTTTTCCTTTTGTTTGTCATCTTTATCTTTGTCATATCTAATCACGGAGAACAAAAAAAATTACGAACCCACACGCTATCACCTGTGTCATCGTCGACGAGTTATGCACAATCCCGCGAAAAACGATTGTATTAAAACCGTATTAAAAGCTTATATGAATTTATTAAGAATCTTATTAGAATCGAATATGCAAATCAATTATAATTTAAATATGTCATATTTAAATCAAATTAAAGTACCCCATCTTATTTAATCTATATATGGATTAAACTGGACCTTGCTTTGTTAAAATATGCAAAATCAGCCGCACAGACTTAAGGAAATGCAGAGTTAATATGGTTTTAATTTGCCAAATGTGGATTAAATATGGTAATAAATTCAAAATTAATTTGTTAAATATAAATCAAATAAGTCAAATATAATCATATAAGTCAAATATAATCATATAAGTCAATTTTGTCATATATAAATGTTATTTGATCTTATTAGAATTTTATATAATTTTGTTTTAAATTTAAATTTATACCAATTTAAATTTAAACAAGATTATATAAAATTTTATTTTTTAAGCGTGCTATTTTATTATAAGAGTGGACTTCACGATATAACTGATACAAAAATTGTGTCGTTCCGAGACAGCGTCGCGCGAGAATAACGCGAGACAGTGTCGTGTCTTCTTGATACCGTTATCTTATAACACTCTTTGTCAAATTTTAATTACGAGAAACAGATTACATCGAATGCCATCTATCGGATACTTTGAGATGCAATATTCTGATCTGATCATATATAATCTTATATGACTATATTATTTTTTTTTAATTTGAATCAAATATTTTACATGTTAAGTTCGACAAATAAAGAAACAAATTTTACCGCAAATATTATTTAAACATTATTTAAACAAAAATACGTTTTAATAAGAATCAAATTAAAACCAAATTTGGGTTAAAGCCGCAATTGAATCGAGTAAAAGTCGCATACAGAACACATTAACTTTTTATTAAAGTCTTATATATAAATATTCTGCATCATGTATGGTTCTGGATCATATATAATCCACATAAGTTATCTTATTAAATACAAATTAAAACCATATTTGATTCGAAGTGTTATATGATCCACATAAGTGATCTAATTAAATTTTAATTAAAGCCCTATTTTATTGTGGATCATATTTAATCTACGCATAACTGATTTTAATAAGTTCAAATTAAACTGTATTTAAACAAATATAGTTTTAATATAAAATCTGGATTTAATTTGAATTTTACCCAAATTAAATATGATTTAATATGATTTTAGTTAGATTCATATTAGATCGTTTTTCGCGGGATATATGTTTAATTATTATTTTAAGGCTTACTCGTCTCTTCCTTCTCCCTCTCTCTCTTTCTCTCTCCACCTCTTTCTCTTTTTCTCTCTTTATCTCTCTCTTTCTCTATCTCCTTCTTTTCCTATTGTTCATCATCTTTAACTTTGTAATAAATTAGAAAGAGTAAAAAATTACGAACAAACACGCTATCATCATCTTCATCGTAAACGAGTTATGCACAATATAAGTTTAATTATAATTAATTATAATTATAATTATAATTATTTTAAGGCTTACCTCTCTCTTTTTATTTCTCACTTTTTCTATCCGTCCTCATCTTCCTAATCTCATCTCTTATCATTTCTCTCTCTTTCTTGCTTTCTACCCCTTGCTTTTTCTGTTCTTTCCTTAATTCTCGTATTTCCTTCCATCATTTTATTCATTATTACCATTTATTCTTTCCCCTCTCAAAATCTCACCATTTTCCTACTCCTTTTAAACGCCTCTTATTCCTCCTCTCCTTTCCCCTTACCTCTCTTTTTCTTTTAAAATAATCATCTATACTCCCCTCACTACATAAACTCGCACTTCTCTCTCTTCCTGTGCTAGCTACCTTACCTATTCTACCTGTCATCTTTTTGACCCTTAACAATGGCCGCATTCAGGAAACACAACTGTTGAGTGAGCGGTCAGTGATTCTTTAATATGATTGGTTCTTACCTTTGGTTCGTCGCCGGATCTAAGTGTAAGAACCAATCATAATGAGCGTACACTGAGCGCATAATGAGCGCATAATGAGAACACACTCTGTATACATATATCGATATTGACATATATCGATATTGATTTTATTCGATATACATTACATTTTTCTTTTCTGAGCATTATCTAATTTAATTTCAATCAAAACTCATTTTTGAATTTAATTTTATTTCTCATTTTGTTTCAATCTAATAATCTAAATAAAAATGTAAAAAAAAACACCAAGTACATTTATTAAAGTAATAAGTAATTTTATTCTGTCTTTGTTATTCATTAATTGCTAAAAAAGATAGAACGACGTTAGAAATGAACATTATCTAAGTTTTGATGAAAATAGAAAGCACCTAATATTACACACAATATAATATACATACATTATTTTTATTCGTGATTGTTATCTATTTTCTCCTTCTCTATCTTCTTCACATGCGCGGAAAGCGTTAGTTGGAGTTGACTTTTCACACCAATCACCTATAGAAGCATTTCAATATTAATCTCGAAAATGTGCATGATAAAAATTTATGCATAAAACTTTGCTTACTTGTATATCGATAATCGCATGGCACTGAATAAACATACTTACAAACAGTTTACGGAAGATGTTTTTAAAGTGTCTGCCTCACTTAATTGTATTCTGTAACGCAAAATGCAATTAAATTCAGGATAGACACTTTAAACATCTTCTATAAACTGTCTGCAAATATACTTAAAATAATAAATAAATAATTTATTTTACAATTGTAATACATGTCACCTAAGACTTGTCTGTGCCATCGTGTAGCTCCCAAACAACAATCAATCGAGATAACCGCAATCAGCATCGCGGTAAAAAGGCAACAATAAATTCGACTATCGACTTAACACGCCTTTTTTAAGAGTGGAAACAAATATTATTTTAAATATAATTTTTATATTTAAAAAAGTTGCAGTTTTTATTTAACAAATTTTTTTATTTTAAATAAACAAATAAATACTTTTAATAAATAAATAATTTGTTCCAATTTACAAAATAGTTTTTTTGTATTTTGCTTATTTTTAAAAGAAAAAAATATTATTTTAAATACAATTTTTACATTAAAAAAAATGCACTTTTTTTTTTAAACAAATCACTTATTAGTTTCTATGTTACAACCTATTAAATCAAATAAATCTTTTTTTGAATAACATAAATGCTTGATTTAATAAATCACTTTATGTATTTTAAAAAATGTGTCTTTGAATTTAAAACCATCTTTTTAATCATAATAAATATTTCTTAGAATTAAATCAACCACATTTATAGAAATGTATTTTTTTGTGTTTAATAAATTTTTTGGTACTCACTGCGTGTTTTCGACATTGCACTGCGGCAATTTCTTTATAGCATTGCTGGGCATCGATTTTAGAGACTTTTTGACAAATTTAACATCCTTCAAACGCAAGTTACATTTAGTATGAAATATTGAGCACATGATATTTCTCAAAAATATGGATGTGATACTTCTAGATTTTCGCCATTTCGCCTCTTATTAACGGTACGCTATCATATAGTCTATCTTTGTCAACATCGCTATTCGAGATACGAGTTCTTTAATGATGAATAGTTTTAGATAACGCTAGGAACCGTCAGGGAGAATCTTAAAAAAACGTTTAAAGGGTGGTTAAGATACGTTGGAAAAAACTGGAACATTTTTCCGATGCTGATATATACATATATATATGTAGTATCCACGATATGAAATAAGCGTAGCTTTGCGTTTTCGCAAAAAGGCATACGTGCGTTATCGTAGCGAGCGAGGACGAGATGGGACGAGATGCACGAGGAGTTGTAATGAATCAGCCAGCAGCGAGAAGGTGTCAGATGTCGACGCCGAGGCCGCGAGGACGAGAAACAAAGAAGAGGCGGAGTCGAATCCGAACAGCGAGCGAGTTACGACGTGCTTCTGATAAAAATAAAATAAAAGAGGAGTTCAGTTCGCCGCAAGATCTGTCGATTGGTGATTGTAACAGCGTATTATCGTTGACACCTTCCCCGTCTGTGTAGAATTCTTCAAATTGTGTGTAAATAGAACTTTATCCATTCTTATTATTTAAACTGATTCGAAATTGTAGATATTGTAATATTACATCAAATATCTCACGTAAGTGCGTTTTGTCATCGCCCAAGGACGTAAGAATACCTGGACGGAGCGTAAGCCAGGTACCTCTTTTAAACGCGGGGAGTGAAGCCTAAGAGGTGAGAGATCTATCATCGGCTGCATTCGGGGAGCGCGCTATATTAGCGTTTTTGCTTATTTTATCCTTGTTTTACACCTAATGAGCGATAAAGATAGAATGATGCGATAGCGTTCCTAATGAGCGATAAAGGATAGAATGATGCAATAGCGCTAATAGCGTGCTCACCGAATGTAATGCAGCTATCGTATCTCAGATTTAGCGTCTACTTTCATGTCGCGCGGTATCATTCGACTAGAGACAAGGCCTGTTCGTTTTAGCTGCACTTCTTGTGTACGGTTCATCTTTTCTCTTTTTCTCTCCAATGTGAAAAGAAAAAGAGAAAAGATGAACCGTGCAAGAAGTTCAGTGAAAACGAATAGGCCTATTGGAACGATCACATTCCGTGAAATTATGTCGCCATGTATCGATATGTTTACAAATATATTCGTTGCACGAAAAAATAACGTGATTACATAAAATGATTAATAGTGGTTAATATAGTGATTATTAGTATAATGATCATTAGTATTAATATAGTGTATATAAGAGCAAGAGCAAGAGACGTGAGTACGCGTTATCCTGAGGCATCCCGAGCGCAGAACGAGAAAAGAGAAACGAAAGAAAGTGTGACTGTAAGTAGGAGAGAGGAAAAAGGGGTGAGTGAAGAAAGCCGGGTAAATGAAATAAAATAAAATCATTTTACAGACGTATACGTCTCTATAGAGAGGAGAGAAGAGGAGGAAGGTGTGTCGGCCACGATGTGACAAAGGAAGGGAGAAGAGGAAGCAGCGCAAGCTGAAAGAGCGACGAGAGGGTGGTGCAAGGGGAAGAGGAAGATAAGGTGGAGAGAAGGCAGCAGAAAGGAGAGAGGGGAGATGGAGTGGTCGGAGGACCTAGTTAGGGTGTTAAATAGGATAGGGGATGAGTTAGGGAGGATTAGAAAGATTATAGAGAGAAAGGAAGGGGGGTCGAAAGGAGAGGAGAGTGTCGAGGAGAGGGAGCGGAAGGATGATGGAGAGAGGAGCGAGTCGGGAAGCAAGACGGAAGAGAGAAGTATCAACGGGGAGGAGTTGTGGAAGGAGGTGAAGAGGGGAGAGGAGAGGAGACTAGGAGAGGAGGCGGACGAGATGGAGAAGACAAGGAGATTGAGGGAGAAAGTAAAGAGAATGGAGGAGGAGAGGGAGGAAAAAGAGAAAAAGAGGAGAAATGTGATTTGGAGGGGGCTGGATGGGAGGGACGCGGAAGAAAGGAGAGGTTTTATGGAAAGGGTGACGGAGAAGGTAATGGGAAGGACGCCGAGGATAAGAAGGGTATGGGAAAGGACAGGGGTAGAAGGGAAGGTGGTGGTATTGGTGGAGATGGAGGATGAGAAGGAGAGGGCTGAGTTACTTGAGAAATATTGGGAATTTAGGCAGAGGTGGGGGATAGTTGTTGATGAGGATCTCACTATAAAGGAGAGATGGACGAAGAGGAGAATTCTGGAGAAGGCGAGGGTGGAAAGGGAAAGAGGCAGGAGGGTTATGACAGACAATAGAAGAATTTGGGTTGAGGGAAAGGAGATTTTGTGGAATGAGGAGGAAGGAAAATGGGAAGAGAGATAGGGGGCAAAGGCAGAAGGGGGGGAGGGAGGTTGGCTAATCGGATGTTCACAGAGAAAAAAGAGGAGAAGGCAATGGAGCAGTCCGAAAGGGCAGGTGAGGAGGTAGAGAGATGAGATGCGGAGTGCGAAAGGGAGGAGGAAGGAGCAGGCTGGAGGAGAGAAGACAAAAGGCGAAGAGGAGGAGAAGGTGCTCAGGCGGAGGATGCGGAGTTGAAGGGAGAGAGAAGGAGTGGGAAAGATTGGAAGAGATGGTGGGCGGGGGTGGGGTCCGTGAGGGTGGGAGAGTAACAGACTGTAAAGGGTCGCTTATGGCCAGGTCGGGAATAGGGATGTTGTGTATTATGTAAGAGGTTTGGGTACGTTCCTCACAAAAACGCCTTATAAACCCTGCGGGGACATACAGCAAACTTATCTATATCTATCTATCTATAGTGTATATTATACCATGCCGGCGTCGCCGCCATCTTACATATCTCATTCGTTTCAATCCAATAGACAATTCATTCCCCTTACCCTTTGTGCTTCATCCCCGCAGCAATACGCTCTGTCTAGGTATTCTTACGTCCATGTCACCGTCCGACTAATTAGTGGCCGGCAAATTAGTGACGCTTGTTGAAGTAATTAGTCAGATTTATCACCATGACGAAGGAATTAAAAATAACAAAATTGATTCGGAGAATAATTATGATATAATTGTTACATTCAAAGAGTATCGCGTTACAGCAAAAAGTATGATTCGGAAAGGAAACTCAATAATGACGTCTTTCATCAATATCGAAATTGCATATTTTATAAAGCATAAATCCTAATTAAAAAAAATAACATTGTATAAAAATTCCGAGAACTGTAATGCCATGTCAATTAAACATATATTTCTTCTTCCTATGCAGAATATATTAAATAGAAATTGTACGTAAATAAATGAATAATCACGTTTGTATGCATCAAATATTAAAATAAAAAAGACAATATTATATTGCTCCTTTATTGACCATTTTAGTACAATTAAGTTTTATATTTCCAAATTTACATCATTATGTATACAATATGTTTGAAAGTTACAAAAAAGCAGAGAAAGGTTGCAAAAGAATGAGAATACCATATGCTTTGTTTAAAAATGTTTATATATACAATATTTCCTGTCATGTATTTAGTTTGATAAGAAAGATAAGAAAATATGCATGTCTTATGATTAATTGCGTAATGTAAGTTATACTATTACAGATTAAGGGCTTGCGGTGTTTAGCGCATAACCATTTTTTTAAATAAATAATTTTTATATAATCAGTAGCTGTTTATGACTACTCAAACATTAATCAAACTGTTTAAAATTTTGATGACAATTGTTTGAGATCGCGAATGCTCGAGATCACGAATGTTCTTGAATATTCTTATTCTATAATTAGTCGACAGTGTCATGGAGTCACGTCGGAAGTGTAACACGATATTTATCCAGCGAATCGCCGCTTATTATCTGTTTCGCGCTCACGTCTTCAGAATTATTCTCCGTACGATGTCGAGTCACTCTGATTCTCCGGCACGGTCTTTTCGACGATCGATTCTCTAATTACAAAGATAACTGGCTATCTGCATCTTCGGTATTTCAGTGCAAGAACCCTCTATTCCATTTTGGCCTTCGCTAAGCGTTCGTCATATCCCTGGCGCGTTCTTTGTCTCGTGTAGGTATAAAAACCCATAGAACTTACGGCGCGTCGCCATTCGTCAACAGTGTGTGTGTCAGTGGGTCAAGATCTGTCATCGGTCGATTTGCGATAGTCAGTTTTTATTCACGCGCGGGTTATATCCGACACGACAAGCGAGAAAGTGTCGATAGAGAATTCATTTAAAACGTCCGCGTTTCCGAGTTCAGTTAAATCCGAATACATTTCTAAATTATGTTACTCTTTAATTTCGTCATTATTTTTGGTGGTTAAAATAAACTATTGTGTTACTTCAAGTTTCGCTGTCAGTGGTCTCTCACCCACTATCCCTTCCTCACTCACACGCGCGCGAACACGTTCAATTTTCTTTTATTTGAAAGTGCACGGAGAGAACGGTTTTGCTAAAGTACCTAAAAATTCAGCTAGATACAATTTTATTGCACCATCAAAATAATTATAGTAGGTCGCTGAAGTATAATGATACAATGCTGTAAAAAATTTTGACATTTTAGCAATCGGTTTGAGTGTTCTACGTAATTATTTTGATGGTACAACAAAATTATTTTCAGATCTGTATCTAGTTAGAATTTTAGATACTTCAGTAAAACACTTCTTTCCATGTATACACATGTATAGATGAGGGAGGGGCTCCTCCGCATAAAAAAACTAATCTAACTCTAACCTTATTTTTAAAAACTTGAAATTAAAATTCGAAATAAGGCAAATATTGATCATAATTTTTTTTTTTACTATTTTTTCCGTGCTTTTCGCCAAAAATGCCTCCAAAAACCACAAAGTTATTGCAATCGTCCTAATAGAATAAAATATCGATAAAAAATAAATTTAAAACTGAAAGCTCGCCTCAGTAAACAAAACTTCTTTAATGAGATCGGAAAATATTGAAGCATACTGTCCGCCGTTGAGATATCCTCATGATCCTAGCATTATAATGACGATAAAGACAAAAATAATTAACAAGTGCTCTCTTCTTTCAGCAACATGCCTTCTTACAAGCTGATTTCTTTCTCCATCGGTGGCTCCACAGCATTGGCCGAGCCAATTCGATTTTTGTTCATCTATGCTGGAATCCAATTTGATGATGAACGTTACAATAGCAAAGATTGGATTCTTTAAGGCGAGTAGGTATAGCTAATTAATATTAATAGTATATGTCTCTGTTAGTGCGATTGCCTATCGTGTACTTAATCCGGCTTGTTCACTCCTGAAATTAGATTTACGAATAGTTGATGTGGCAAAAATATAGTTTTTACATTACCTTCTTGAGTGCCGACTGACATGTACTTCTTTATTCTTAAACATAAATTATTTCGACGTAAACATTATGCCACATTTTATACGTAATGAGACATTAATTTTTTCATTTAGCTTTCTTGTAAACGACAGAACTGGAAATAAGTTATCTCTCTTGATAATAGAACCTTCCATTTCTTATTACGTATTGTAATGTTCTGTATAGGACTATCGATATTGCTAGGTAAATACACAATGCGTTGTATTCCCACCTAATGAAAAACATACTGTTGTTTCATTGCATGGTTTAACGTAAGTAAATTTCTTTGTTGATGTAAGGAAATCATTTCTGTGTCGTCTAAATTAGCTAATCAATTGTCGAACTACCATAAGATTTGAGAGACATTACCATTCAGTATTATAAAGCTATATAAAAGGCTGAAGAGCATTTTAATGAATTGTATAGCAGAAAAATAAAATTTGTCATAAAAATAAAAATTAAGATTTGTATTGCCAAACTCAGACTTAGAAATGTAATTGTATTTATCTTTAATTGTGTAATTATTAATCGTCAAAACTCTTTAATGTATGCATATAAACAATTGCTATAGGTATAAATTCCAATTTTTGTAGATTTGAATTAATAATAATCCAGATATGCCTTCTCTATAAACTTTATTCAATTTTAACAGCATCTTGTATTCCTGTGCCTTAATATAATTTTTCAGCTATACCATTCGGCAAAGCCGTGCTTGAAGTAGACGGAAAGAAGATCGATCAGTCCGTAGCTGTTGGCCGTTACTTGGCGAAGCAATGTGGTCTCGCTGGCAAGAATGATTGGGAGTCTTTGGAAATTGACGCAACCGTCGACACCATACACGAATTACGTGCCAGTGAGTAGATAATATTCTGCTTATGCTATATTTTTCCGATTACTTTACTTACCAGGAGCGGAAATTTACTTTTAAAACATATTTGAATTACAACATTAATAGGTTCACATTTCGATAATGCGAACAGATTTATTCCGAAATGATGATATATACATATATATATATATATATATATATATATATATATATATAGGGAAGAAATAGATTTTTCTACATTCGCGTTATAAATTCGATCTACTGAATTCTCACTATCTTATTTGCCTTATATTTTTTAATTGCATTTAGATATCTTTGCTTATTATTACTTCGAGGGTACCTATGCGGGTACCTTACATAACGAGCAGGACATGCAGAACATGATGCAGAATAAATATGCGAAACTTAAAACTGCCAAGGAAACGGCGCCTTATTATTTGGAGCGTTTGGACGCTCAGGTGAAGAAGAATGGCGGTTACTTTGTCGGCGGTACTCTGACGTGGGCCGATCTCACTTTCGTCGCTCTTTTGCGCCACTTGAACGGCATAATGAATGAGGACATCGTCGAGAAGTATGAGAACCTGAAACAACTGCAAAAGAAGGTTGAGGAAATCCCGGACATCGAGAACTGGATCGAAAATCGTCCGCCGACTATCTATCCCACTTGGCGTGGCGTGTTATATCGCTGAAATATTGAAATGTTTGGAAATGGTGCAGAAATATTTCATTAACATTTTATACATAACTGTGCATCTGAAATATTTCAGAAATGTACGTGCATTATGTTTTTTATAATATTGCATTAACAATTAATATTTCTGAAATCTTTCAGAAAGATGTTTACAATATTTGTAAGTTTCTGCAATATTGCAAAAAAATGTAGCAAATGCAATATTTTAGGAATATTTTTAAAACATTATAAAAGTAATATTACGTTTACATTGCATGAATAATATTTCTGAAAGATTGCGTAGGTAGGGGAGACTGGGGCTATTTGTCTACGGGGGCTATGTGTCCACAGTACTGCTATCTCAAGTTTTAAGAGACATATGTCTCTATCATTGTAACAAGTATTTGAAAAATGCCCTACGTAAGAGATTTAAATGTTGTTTGTTTTTTTGCGATGCCTCTCGCAGACGCTATATACGTTAAAAGAAAAGTGAAAACAATATTATTCACATTTTTCGACGGTCGAAAAATTTGCTGTGCGACAGTAGTTTAACACAAATTAAAGTAAGTAATTCATAATATTATCAATTAATATATAGTTATCAGGTGTGAGAAGCGTCAAATCTTAATTTCGCATAATCTAAAATTGGCAACATGTTGAAGGCTGAAAAACGTAGTCGGGGCTATCTGTCCTATTTTTGCTGGAGCAATGTGCCCACACTTCAATGACGGATTGTTCTTTTATTAATAGATAATGCTGCGTAACTACAAAAAAAGACTGTCCTTAAGACGGATAAGGTAAACATATCTAATAAAATTATACTTAGAGCGATTAAAAGAATAAAAATCGTGCGAGAATTTTTTCGTAAAAACAGCGTTAGACTTTGGAATAAATGTTCGGGCTCTCACTCGCTACTGTAAAAAAGTGACCTACGAGCAGTTACTTGATCCTGCGATTCAAGAATCGTCACTAAATTTTTATTTTAAAAATACACGTCAAGTTAAATATATGAGTTTGTTTTAAATTATTAAGTATTTTCTATTTCAAACGCTGCCGAAGATAAGGTAAAGGTCCCAAATACAAAAAAAAATTAAAATAATTGAGTAGACAAAAGAAACTCATCATATTGATTTTGCAACGGACTCAAAATCAGTTTGATGCCATCGTACATAAAGAATAGTCAGCTCTACGCAGGAATCCTGTTAAAAAATCTACACAAAGTGCCTACTACCGCTCTGACTCCAACGACTAGACAGTTTTTTCAATATTATATATTAATAATAAATAATATTATAAATAAGTATAAATATTAATATAAATAATGTGTTTTTTACTATGTGGATAGATAGCTTCTCGAATGTGGACAAATAGTTGCCACATTGCAACGGCAAAATGAGAATGTCGAAAGCGATAGGAAGACAAAGAAATACAGAAATTTAACAGTCAAACTTACTACTAAATTCCTGTACTGATTCAGTCGTGATTGTTACGAAATATATTAAACGCGTTTTCTATCTTTTATGAAATTCGCTAAATTATAAGTCGAATTTGGCCATTCTTATCACTTCAGATTTTAATTTGTATGACTAAATGAAGCCTATAAATATCATGATATGACCTCAACGATATTTCTTGTACAAAAGCATTTTGTAGTCACCATTTGGCTAATTACCAGCCGCAAAGTAGTAGCGAACTTGTGGGCGGATTAATTAATCGTTCTGTCATCATGGCAATACAATAATGACTATGAGATCAATTCAGAGAATGATTCGAAGAAATTGTAATAGTGTTCGGAGTTTATATGAATCATATAAGTATACATTAAATAAAAAGTTTAATATATTTCTATATAAAGCGTCATTATATATAATGTGTTTTATGCATAATAAACACACTTAAATGGCTTGTTAAGAAAATATTTAAAAATTGACTGTGAGTAATTGTATCATGCAAGTTGAAAAAGAATGAATATCGTATACACTAATATATCTAAAAATTCTTATAAAATTTTTTTCAATTATATGTATTTGCTTTTATAGCAAGAGATAAGAACATTGAATTTGTGTGACGATTACACCTTATCATGCAACATAACTGCATGCTTTTATTATGCTTTTATAGACTATTTGCGTTGCGGTGTATAGCAAGTAACTGTATGTAACAATTTTATTTAAATATTTTAATGAACTGTATTTAACAAATAATAATTTTAAATATCGCATGTGTTTAATTTGTTTAAATAAAAATGCAGTCATTTCTCTCTCTCTCTCTCTCTCTCTCTCTCTCTCTCTCTCTATTTATTTTTGCTTCGCCTTCAATATCCTTCAGGATACCGTTACTAGTGCAAATTGCATTTAGTCTGAAATATCGCGTGTATGTAATAATTTTTAAATATATGAGTAATAGTAATTTTTGAATCATATCTATGTTTACACATAAAATTGCGGATGAATATTTCCAGATTAAGAGCGAATTAAGTGAACTCTATATCAGACTTTATCTTACCGAATTTAATATCCTTCAAACGCAAGTTAAATTTAACATAAAAAATATCGAACACATGATAATTCTTAAAAATATGGGTGTAATAATTTTTGGGCAATATCTGTCTTTGTATATAAAATGTAACTGTACTCCGATTGTCCTACTAATGGGCATTATAGTCATCTTTGTCAGATCACTACTCAATACGGGTGATGAATAGTGTCAGTAGGTGCTCCATGGAAAGAATAGCGGACGGATAAACGAATTCTTGATGCTATCCATTGAGAGCCCCACTGCGATAGCAATCGAGCATTCGTTGGTTCGTCCGCTATTCTCTCCATGGGATGCAGTTACGCTCAGTACTCTAAGGGCACGTCAACGTGACGCAAATGTCGAACATTCTCTCTTTTTCAATGAGAAAGAAGAAGAAAGCATTTGTAGCGTCACGTTGACCGTAGCCCATATAGTGAGTTTCTTCTAGAGATCGAAAGTGAGCCACGTCACAACGACGAAGTGGGGATATCTCATGGTGGAAGGAAATATTTCCTTCTACCATGGGATATCTGTTGATAGGAAGATAAATAAAAGAGGAGTTCAGTTCGCCGCAAGATCTGCCGGTTGGTGACTGTAACAGCGTATTACCGTTGACACCTTTTCCGTGTAGAATTCTTCAAATTGTAAGTAGAACTTACCCACTTATATTATTCAAACTAATTCAAGATTGTAAGATATTGAAATATTACATCAAATATCTCACGTAAGAGAGTTTTGTGGTTATCGCCCGACTAATTAGTGGCCGGCAGATTCGTGACGCTTTGTGGAAGCGAATTAATTAGTTATAGATTTGTCACCATGATAAAGCATTAAAAACGACAAAATTGATTCGGAGAATTAATTTGGTATAATCGCCGCAATTCAAAGAGTATCGCGTTACAGCAAAAAGTATTATTTGGAAAGGAAACTCAATAATGACGTATTTCATCAATATTGAAATTGAATATTTTATAAAGCATAATAAATCCTTTAATTAATAAAAATAACATTGTATAAAAATTCCGAGAACTGTAATGTCATGCCAATTTAACATATATTTTTTTTTCTTATGCAGAAAATTTTGCTCCAAAATTGTCTCAACGAATGTCAACGAACGTCAAAAGTCGTGGCTCGATATAGGTTTACTATGTTTGCAAGCAAATTAACTTTGTCGATCTTACGATCAGTTAAAAGTAATTGACAAGTTATTCGGCAATGAGTGCTGCAATTAATACCGACTGCGTAAAATCTCTATTGTACAAAGAATACGGCGAACCTGTTGAAATTCTTCAAGTAATGACGCAAACGATGGAACAACCAGCGTGTGGCGATCAAGTAACTGTAAAATGGTTACTATCCCGGTGAATCCAGCCGATATAAATACGATAAAAAAAAAATATCTCTAGCAGGCCTCTTCTATACCAGCGGTACCGGGAAATGAAGGATTTGGAGAAATAGTTGCTGTTGGCTCTAACGTTCAAGATTTGCCTGGTTGGAGACAGGGATGGTGTCAACATAAATAGAAATTTTTATGTAAATAATTAAATATAATCACGCTCATATGCATCAAATACTAAAATGAAAAAGACCAATAAACGAGCAACATTATTGCTCCTTTATTGGCCTTTGTCATTTTAGTAGAAGTTCTACATTTCCAGATTTACATCATTATGTACAATCTGTTTGAAAGTTGCAAAAAAAAGCAAAAAGGTTGCATAACAATGAAAATACTATATGCTATATTTAAAAATGTTTATATGTGCAATATTTCCAGTCATGTATTTAGTTTGATAAGAAAGATAAGAAAATATGACTTGTAACGATTGCGTAGGTAACTTATACTATTACAGATTAAGAGTTTGCGGTGTTTAGTATATAACAATTCTTTTTAAATAAATGGTTTTTATATAATTAGTAGCTTTTTATAATTATACTCGAACTTTTTTTTTATCAAACTGTTTAAAATTGATGACAATTTTAATCCAAATCCAACTTCAATTTTAAATTAAATGATCAAATATAATACCGATCAAGATTGGTTTTAGAGTCTGGTTTAAATTTTGATTCACGTATATTTAATAAAGCCTAATTAATATCGATAAAAAATAAATTTAAAGCTAAAGTTCATCTCAGTAACTAAAACTATAGTTTAAAAAAATCGAAAAATATTGGAGCATATTATCTACCGTTGAGATATCCTCATCATCCTAGCATTATAATGACGATAAAGACAAAAATAATTAACAAGTGCTCTTCTTTCAGCTACCTGCCTTCCTACAAGCTGATTTATGCTCCCGTCACAGCATTGGGCGAGCCAATTCGATTCCTATTCAGTTATGCTGGCATCGAATTTGTGGATGAACGTTTCAATGAGGAAGATTGGCCAAAACTAAGTCGTTGTTAGCGATCACCTGTCACGAACTAATAGAGCTCGATCATTCCCGAAATCTGATTTACGTACAGTTGACGTGGCAAAAAATAGTTTTTACATTAACTTTTGGAGCGCCGACTGAATCGTTGTCACATTCTCCTTTATTTCTACTGGACATAAATTATTTTGATGTAGGGATAATGCCATATTTTATACATAATAAGACATTCATTTTTTCATTTAGCTTTCTTGTAAACGACAGAACTGGAAATAAATCTTAACTCTCTCGAAAAGAAACTTTCATTTCTTATTACGTATATACGTATTGCGATGTTTTGTACCGAAAAATTGATATTGTTATGTAAATGCAATGTGTTGTATTCTCATTTAACGAAAAGCATACTGTCGTTTTATTGCATGGTTTAATGGTAAATAGATTTCCTTGTTGATGTAAAGAAATCAATTTCGTGTCGTTCAAGTTAGCCAATTAATTATCGAAATACCATAAGATTTGAGAGACAAAAAATCTTCCTTTCAAAACATCATAAAGCTATATAAAAGGCCGCAGAGCTTTTTTATAAATTATATAGCAGAAAAAAAATTGTCATAGAAATGAAAATTAAGATTTGTATTATCAAACTCAGACTTAGAAATGTAATTGCACTTATCTTTAATTGTGCGTGTAATTATTAATCGTCAAAACTCTTAATGTATGCATATAAACAATTACTGTATAGGTATAAATTCCAATTTTTGTAGATTTGAATTAATAATAATCTAAATGATTTTTCTATAAACCTTATTCAATTTTAACAGTATCTTGTATTCATGTGGCTTAATATAATTTTTCAGCTATGCCATTCGGCAAGGTACCCGTGCTTGAAGTAGACGGAAAGAAGATCGATCAGTCCGTAGCTATTTGCCGTTACTTGGCGAAGCAATGTGGTCTTGCCGGCAAAAACGATTGGAAGTCTCTGGAAATCGATGCGACCGTCGACACCATACACGATTTACGTGCCAGTGAGTAAATAACAACTGCTCACGCTATATTTTTACGATTACTTTATTTACCAGGCCCGGAGATTTACTTTTAAGACAGATTTGAATCACAACATTAATAGGTTCACATTTCGACAATGCGAACAGATTTATTCCGAAATAATGATATACAGAGGAGAAATAGGTTTTTCTACATTCGTGTTATAAATTCGATCTACTGAAGTAATTAAATGTCATTATCTTATTTGTCTTACCATATTCTTTTGCTTGCATTAGATATCGCTGGTTTCTACTATGAGAGTAACGAACAGGTTAAAGAAGAGAAACTTAAAGCTGCCAAAGAGACGGTGCCGTATTATTTGGAGCGTTTGGACGCTCAGGTGAAGAAGAATAGTGGTTATTTTGTCGGTACTCTGACGTGGGCCGATCTTACTTTCGTCGCTCTTTTGGACTACTTGAACTACATGATGAATGAGGACATCGTCGAGAAGTATGAGAAACTGAAACAACTACAAAAGAAGGTTGAGGAATTACCGGCCATCAAGAGCTGGATCAAGAAACGTCCGTCGACCATGTATCAGAAATAATTTGGATAATTTCATAAAGTAAAGGTTTATTTTTCGACAAAATTATAATTATTATTCGTTGACGTTTGATTTGAATAAAATATTGATTTTATCTTTTCGGGAAATCAAGTTTATATTCATGTATGGCAAGCATGTAGCATAAGAAATTTAGGAAATACGCATTTGAGATACAAGTGTATATTTTATCAATCGTTGAAGGCTTGTTGCATGTATCGTCACGTGATAACAATTTTATTGGACTGTATCTAATTAAAGCTTGAACTATTTTTTTTATTGTGTAATTTTGTACCTCAATAAATCGCTACTTTTTATTATTATTTTTTGTTGATTCTTCTTCTCTTTTTCATATTCACAAAACTTACTTTTCCATTCATTATTTATTTTGGGTTGGCCAATAAGTCCGTGCGGTTTTTCTCAATAGATGGCATCAAGGCGCTCTGCTAAGCTTTATCTTCAGTCGGAAGTTTTGAAACCGTATAGTCATTGACCGATGACATTTAAACGTGTATTTGAAAAATATACACAAATATTGCTTGAGTATCTTGCGTGTTTTGCGTTATCTAAAAATGGATAACCAGAACGAGCATTTTCGGCATATTCCCTTACAGAAAAGTATTACTGACTAATACTTAAAATCTCAGTGATTTAATACTGTCAATATTTATTTGGGAAATACTGGGAAAATACTGGTAGTGATAAATATTATAGGTAGTGATTAATACTACACAGAACTACTGGTGCTTAGTATTGAATTACTCACCGATATTTCGATTTCCGATATTTACCCGGCATAAAAAAAAATTATTTTTTTTCGAAATTTTATTACTATTTTATAACTAAATTTGTTTCTTAAGATGCAGTCTATAATTATAAATATTTTCTCGTATTTGAAAAACACACTTACCTTGGTGGGATCGAACTCGGGACCTCTGGATCGTGAGCCAACTGCCTTACGTGGTAGACTACTTCTTAATTTGATGTAAGTGTTATATATAGTCTACATGTGTCATAACCAGCGCAAATATATAATTTTTCAAAAATCATCTTAAGAAACAAATTCAGTTTAAAAAGAGTAATAAAATTTTGAATTGAATATTAAAATGATATCCTCAGTACTATTTCAAAACTTGTACACTTTTATCACGACGAATTAGTACAGACCTTCATATAAAATGTATTTGTGCCTTACTTTTATCTCTTTTCCTTAATATTATCAGGAATTACCCATTATAATGTTTCTATACAAATTGTAGTACTGGTCAGTGATTAATTTCACATGGAATATTCAGTTCAGTACTTGAGTATTAATATTAAAATACTGGCCAGTGATTTATTACACATGGAATCCTTGGTTCAGTACTTCAGTATTAACATTGAAATACTCATCAGTAATTCAACACAAGTATTTATTACACAAGTATTTTTCACCTAGTATTAAATGCTTTCTCATCAAAAATTTAATATAAGTATTCAATACTCGTCCTGTATTAAATACTACTTTCATAAATTACTGACCAGTAATAAAATACTATGCAATACTTGGATCACAGTGATTCAAGTACTAATAAATACTTAATTTTAGTATTATTAATACACAAAATAAGTATTTATTACTAACCAGCTAGTAATACTTTTTTGTAAGGGTTATGCATTTTTATTTTAAAAATGGATAACCAGAACGAGCATTTTCGGCATATTATGCATTTTTATTTTAAACAAGGCAAAAACGCGGCTAAAACCTGTAAAAAGATTTGTGCAGTATATGATGAGGATGCCGTAAAAGAATGCGTATGCCAAAAGTGGTTTGCGAGATTTCGTTGCGGACATTTTTCCGTCAAAGACAAACTACGCTCAGGCCAACCAAATGAAATCGATAGCGACAAATTGAAGGCGATGATCGACTCCAATCCACACTACACGACGCGGGAGATTGCAGACGTTCTCCTAATATCGAAATCGAGCGTAGAAAATCATCTGCATCACCTTGGATACGTTAGTCGTCTCGATGTTTGGGTTCCACACGAACTGAGCGAAGCTCATTTAATCCAACGCATTTCCATTAGCGATTCATTCGGAAAACGTGAGAAATAAGCGATCCATTTCTGAGCGTATGGTAACTGGCGATGAAAAATGGATCGTCTACAATAACATCACGCGCAAAAGATCGTGGGGGCAGCGTAGCGAACCGCCACAAATCGCTTCGAAGGCAGGACTTCACACGAGCAAGATTATGCTCTCAATTTGGTGGGATTGGAAAGGTGTTGTGTATTACGAGCTACTTCCGAAGAACAGAACAATTAATTCAGATGTTTACAGTAGTCAGCTGGATAAATTAAATGCAGCAATCGACGAGAAGCGTCCAGAATTGGTGAATCGTAGAGGCGTCGTCTTTCACCATGACAACGCTAGGTCGCACACATCTCTACAACAAACCCGGCAAAAATTATTGGCGCTAGGCTGGGAATCTGGGATGTTTTACCACATCCTCCGTATTCTCCAGACATTGCACCATCAGATTATCATCTGTTCCTTGAATTTGGAAAGCATCTCGTTTCTGAAGAAGCTGGAACGGTTTTTTGCCGAGAAAGACAGGAAGTTCTTTGAACGAGGAATTATGAAGCTGCCCGAAAGATGGCAAAAGATAGTAGATATAACAACGGCCAATACATAATTGATTAAAGTTATTACCTCCTATAAAAATTATCATCAAACATTTATAAGTAAAAAACCGCACGGACTTATTAGCCAACCCAAATAATTCGTCGATATTCTTATAATCTAAAATAACGTAAAATCATCGAAAGATTACATGATAGATATTTAACGGATAGTTTTAAGATACATTAGAAAAATTGGAAGTGGCTTTTCGACGCTTTTACAATATTCTTTTTGATTGCCTCTTCAAGATATTTCTGTTTGCTTACCTCTGTAGCAAAATTTCCTGGAGATAGGAAATAAGCCAAATTGCAACGGCAAAATGAGAATGTCGAAAGCGATAGAAAGACGTCTTCCTGACAAAGAAATATAGAAATTTAACAGTCGAACTTACTACTAAATCTCTGTACTGATTCGGTCGTGATTGTTACAAAAATATATATTAAACGCGTTTTCTATCTTTTGTGAAATTCGCTAAATTATAAGTCGAATTTGGCCATTCTTATCACTTCAGATTTTAATTTGTATGACTAAATGAAGCCTATAAATATCATGATATGACCTCAACGATATTTCTTGCACAAAAGCATTTTGTAGTCACCATTTGGCTATAATTAGCAGCCGCAAAGTAGTAGCGAACTTGTGGGCGGATTAATTAACCGTTCTGTCATCATGGCGATACAATAATGACTATGAGATCAATTCAGAGAATGATTCGAAGAAATTGTAATAGTGCGTTCGGAGTTTATATGAATCATATAAGTATACATTAAATAAAAAGCTTAATATATTTCTATATAAAGCGTCACTATATATATAATGTGTTTTATGCATAATAAACACACTTAAATAGCTTGTTGAGAAAATATTTAAAAATCGACTGTGAGTAATTGGATCATCGCATGCAAGTTGAAAAAGAATGAATATTGTATACACTAATATATCTAAAAATTACTATAAAATTTTTTTTAATTATATATGTATTCGCTCTTATAGCAAAAGATAAGAACATTGAACTTTTGTGACGATTACACTTTATCATGCAATATAACTGCATTTATGCTTTTATAGAATATTTGCGTTGCGGTGTATAGCAATAAGTAACTGTATGTAACAATTTTATTTAAATATTTTAATGAAATGTATTTAAGAAATAATAATTTTAAATATCGCATGTATTAAATTTGTTTAAATAAAAATGCAAGTCATCTCTCTCTCTCTCTCTCTCTCTCTCTCTATATATATATATATATATATATATTTTTTTTTTTTTTGCTTTGCCTTCAATATCCTTCAGGATACCGTTACTAGTGCAAATTACATTTAGTCAGAAATATCGCGTGTATGTGATAATTTTTAAATATATGATTAATAGTAATTTTTGAAACATATCTATGTTTACACATAAAATTGCGGATGGATATTTCCAGATTAAGAACGAATTAAGTGAACTATATATCAAACTTTATCTTATCGAATTCAATAACCTTCAAACCCAAGTTAAATTTAATATAAAAAATATCAAACACATGATAATTCTCAAAAATATGGGTGTAATAATTTTTGGGCAATATCTGTCTTTGCATATAAAATTGTAGAGTCATACTTCCAGATTTTCGTCCCTATTTAATAGTGCAGTCTTATATAGTCTATCTTTATCAGCATCACTACTCAAAATACAGGTTGATAATGAATAGTTGTCAGATAACGCTCAGATTAACTCTAGTGAGTTTTTTCTAGAGATCGAAAGTGAGCCACGTCACAACGACGAAGTGGGGATATCTCTTGATAGCAAGATGAATAAAAGAGGAGTTCAGTTCGCCGCAAGATCTGCCGGTTGGTGACTGTAACAGCGTATTACCGTTGACACCTTTTCCGTCTGTGTCGAATTCTTCAAATTGTAAGTAGAACTTACCTACTCATATTATTCAAACTGATTCAAGATTGTAAGATATTGTAATATTACATCAAATATCTCACGTAAGAGAATTTTGTGGTTACCGCCCGACTAATTAGTGGCCGGCAGATGCGTGACGTTTTGTGGAAGCAAATTAATTAGTTATATATTTATCACCATGACGAAGCATTAAAAACGACAAAATTGATTCGGAGAATTAATTTGGTATAATCGCCGCATTCAAAGAGTATCGCGTTACAACAAAAAGTATAATTCGGAAAGGAAACTCAATAATGACGTGTTTCATCAATATTGAAATTGTATATTTTATAAAGCATAATAAATCTTATAATTAATAAAAATAACTATATATAAAAATTTCGAGAACTGTAATGTCATGCCAATTAAACATATATTTCTTTTTCTTATGCAGAAAATTTTGCTCCAAAATTGTCTCAACGAATGTCAACGAACGTCAAAAGTCGTGGCTCGATATAAGTTTACTATGTTTGCAAGCAAATTAACTTTGTCGATCTTACGATCAGTTAAAAGTAATTTGACAAGTATTCGGCAAATGAGTGCTGCAATTAATACCGACTGCGTAAAATCTCTATTGTACAAAGAATACGGCGAACCTGTTGAAATTCTTCAAGTAATGACGCAAACGATGGAACAACCAGCGGGCGATCAAGTAACTGTAAAATGGTTACTATCCCCGGTGAATCCAGCCGATATAAATACGATAAAAAAAAAATATCCTAGCAGGCCTCTTCTATACCAGCGGTACCGGGAAATGAAGGAGTTGGAGAAATAGTTGCGGTTCTCTAATGTTAAAGATTTGCATGTTGGAGACAGGGTGGTGTCAAACATAAATAGAAATTTTATGTAAATAGATAAATATAATCACGCTCGTATGTATCAAATACTAAAATGAAAAAGGCCAATAAACAAGCAACATTATTGCTCCTTTATTGGCCTTTGTCATTTTAGTAGAAGTTCTACATTTCCAGATTTACATCATTATGTACAATCTGTTTGAAAGTTGCAAAAAAAAAAGCAAAAAGGTTGCATAACAATAAGAATACTATATGCTATATTTAAAAATGTTTATATGTGCAATATTTCCAGTTATGTATTTAGTTTGATAAGAAAGATAAGAAAATATGACTTGTAATGATTACGTAAGGTAACTTATACTATTACAGATTAAGAGTTTGCGGTGTTTAGCATATAACAATTTTTTTTTAATAAATGGTTTTTATATAATCAGTAGCTTTTTATAATTATACTCGGACTTTTTTTTATCAAACTGTTTAAAATTGATGACAATTTTAATCCAAATCCAAGTTCAATTTTAAATTAAATGATCAAATATAATACCGATCAAGAGTGGTTTTAAAGTCTGGTTTAAATTTTGATTCACGTATATTTAATAAAGCCTAGAATTAAATATCGATAAAAAATAAATTTAAAGCTAAAAGTTCATCTCAGTAACTAAAACTAGTTTAAAGAAATCGAAAAATATTGGAACATATTATCTACCGTTGAGATATCCTCATGATCCTAGCATTATAATGACGATAAAGACAAAAATAATTAACAAGTGCTCTTCTTTCAGCAACATGCCTTCCTACAAGCTGATTTATTTTCCCGTCACAGCATTGGGCGAACCAATTCGATTCCTATTCAGTTATGCTGGCATCAAATTTGTGGATGAACGTTTCAATGAGGAAGATTGGCCAAAACTAAAACCCAGTATGTACAACTAATTTAATAACACATGTCGCTGTTGGCGATCACCTGTCGCGAACTAATAGAGCTCGATCATTCCTGAAATCTAATTTACGTACAGAGTTGACGTGGCAAAAAAATAGTTTTTACATTAACTTCTGGAGCGCCGACTGAATCGTTGTCACATTCTCCTTTATTTCTACTAGACATAAATTATTTTGATGTAGAGATTATGCTACATTTTATACGTAATAAGACATTCATTTTTTCATTTAGCTTTCTTGTAAACGACAGAACTGGAAATAAATGTTATCTCTCTCGAAAAGAACCTTCCATTTCTTATTACGTATTGCGATACATTGTACAGGAAAATTGATATTGTTATGTAAATGCAATGCGTTGTATTCTCACTTAACGAAAAGCATACTGTCATTTCATTGCATGGTTTAATGGTAAATAGATTTCCTCGTTGATGTAAGGAAATCAATTTCGTGTCGTTCAAGTTAGCCAATCAATTATCGAAATACCATAAGATTTGAGAGACAAAAGATCTTCCCTTTAATACAGCATAAAGCTATATAAAAGGCTGCAGAGCTTTTTTATGAGTTATATAACAGAAAAAAATTTGTCATAGAAATAAAAATTAAGATTTGCATTATCAAACTCAGACTTAGAAATGTAAATGTGCGCTTATCTTTAATTGTGTGTAATTATTAATCGTCAAAACTCTTAATGTATGCATATAAACAATTACTGTAGGTATAAATTCCAATTTTTGTAGATTTGAATTAACAATAATCTAAATGGTTTTTCTATAAACATTATTCAATTTTAACAGCATCTTGTATTCATGTGCCTTAATATAATTTTTCAGCTATGCCATTCGGCAAGGTGCCCGTGCTTGAAGTAGACGGAAAGAAGATCGATCAGTCCGTAGCTATTTGCCGTTACTTAGCGAAGCAATGTGGTCTTGCCGGAAAAAACAATTGGGAGTCTCTAGAAATCGATGCGACCGTTGACACCATACACGATTTACGTGCCAGTGAGTAGATAACATACTGCTTACGCTATATTTTTCCGATTACTTTATTTACCAGGAGCGGTGATTTACTTTTGAAACAGATTTGAACCACAACATTAATAAGTTCACATTTTGATAATGCCATGCGAACGAATTTATTTTAAAATAATGATATATATACAAGGAAGAAATAGGTTTTTCTACATTCGCGTTATAAATTCGATTTACTGAAATGATCGAATGTTATTATCTTATTTGTCTTATCATTCTTTTGCTTGCATTAGATATCGCTGGTTTCCACTATGAAAGTAACAAACAAGCTAAAGAAGAGAAATTTAAAGCTGCCAAAGAGACGGTGCCGTATTATTTGGAGCGTTTGGACGCTCAGGTGAAGAAGAATGGCGGTTACTTTGTCGGCGGTACTCTGACGTGGGCCGATCTCACTTTCGTCGGTCTTTTGGACTACTTGAACCACATGATGAATGAGGAAATCGTCGAGAAGTATGAGAACCTGAAACAACTACAAAAGAAGGTTGAGGAATTACCGACTATCAAGAGCTGGATCAAGAAACGTCCGTCGACTATGTATCAGAATTAATTTGGATAGTTTCATAAAGTAATGGTTTATTTTTTGACAAAATTATTATTATTCGTTGACGTTTGATTTGAATAAAATATTGATTTTTTCTTTTCGGGAAATCAATAAGTTTATATTCATGTACGGCAAGCATGTATAGGAGATTCAGGAAATACGCATTGGAGATACAAGTGTATATTTTATCAATCGTTGAAGGCTTGTTGCATGTATCGTCACATGAGAAAAATTTTATTATGCTGTATCTAATTAAAGCTTGAACTATTCTTTTTATTGTGTAATTTTGTACCTCAATAAATCGCTACTTTTATTATTATTTTTTGTTGATTTTTCTTCTCCTTTTCGCATTCACAAAACTTACTTTTTCATTCATTTATTATAATTCGTCGATATTCTTAATCTAAAATAACGTAAAATCATCGAAAGATTACACATTTAACGATAAATATTTAACGGATAGTTAAGATACATTAGAAAAATTGGAAGTGGCTTTTCAACGCTTTTAAAATATTATTTTTGATTGCCCCTTCAGAATATTTGTGTTTGCTTACCTCTGTAGCTAATTTTCCTGGAGATAGGAAATAAACCAAATTGCAAAATAAGAATGTCGAAAGCGATAGAAAGACAAAGAAATACATAAATTTAACAGTCGAACTTACTACTAAATTCCTGTACTGATTCGGTCGTGATTGTTACGAAAATATGTTAAACGCGTTTTCTATCTTTTGTGAAATTCGCTAAATTATAAATCGAATTTGGCCATTCTTATTACTTCAGATTTTAATTTGTACAGTTGACTAAATGAAACCTATAAATATCATGATACGACCTCAACGATATTTCTTGCACAAAAGCATTTTGTAGCCACCATTTGGCTAATTAGCTGCCGCAAAGTAGTGGCGAACTTGTGGGCGGATTAATTAATCGTTCTGTCATCTTGACGATACAATAATGACTATGAGATCAATTCAGAGAATGATTCGAAGAAATTGTAATAGTGTTCGGAGTATCGCATTAGAACGATAATATGTATATTTACCTAGAATTATTTGAAAGAGAGAAATGCATCAATAATGGTGCTTTAAAATGGTCTGATTCTTTCAATGTATACTTTATAAAGCACATGAATTGCGAAAAATAGGAATCACATTGTTTAGAAAGTCCAAAAATTGCGTAATAGCATGTCAATTGAACGTGCATTTCCCGTATATGAAATATTTATATGAATCATGTAAGTATACATTAAATAAAAGCTTAATATATTTCTATATGAAGCGTTACTATATATAATGTGTTTTATGCATAATAAACACACTTAAATGGCTTGTTGAGAAAATATTTAAAAATCGACTGTGAGTAATTGGATCATGCAAGTTGAAAAAGAATGAATATCGTAATACATTAATATATTTAAAAATTCCTATAAAATTTTTTTCAATTATATGTATTCGCTCTTATATAGCAAGAGATAAGAACATTGAACTTGTGTGACGATTACACTTTATCATGCAATATAACTGTATTTATGCTTTTACAGACTATTTGCGGTGCGGCGTATAGCAAGTAACTGTATGTAACAATTTTACTTAAATATTTTAAGGAACTGTATTTAAGAAATAATAATTTTAAATATCGCATGTAAGTATTTCATTTGTTTAAATAAAAATGCAAGTCATCTCCCTTTTCTCTCTCTCTCTCTCTCTCTCTCTCTCTCTATTTATTTTTGCTTTGTCTTTAATATCCTTCAGGATACTGTTACTAGTGTAAATTACATTTAGTCTGAAATATCGCGCATATGTGATAATTTTTAAATATATGAGTAATAGTAATTTTTGAATCATATCTATGTTAACACATAAAATTGCGGATGGATATTTCCAGATTAAGAGCGAAAGTGAACTCTTTATCAGACTTTATCTTATAGAATTCAATATCCTTCAAACGCAAGTTAAATTTAACATAAGAAATATCGAACACATGATAATTCTCAAAAATATATAGGTGTAATAATTTTTGCGCAATATCTGTCTTTGCATGTAAAATTGTAGACTCATACTTCCAGATTTTCGTCCCTGTTTAATAGTGCATTATATAGTCTATCTTTGTCAGGATCACTACTCAAAATACAAGTTGATAATGAATAGTTGTCAGATAACGCTCAGATCAACTCTCTAGTGAGTTTCTTCTAGAGATCGAAAGTGAGCCACGTCACAACGACGAAGTGGGGATATCTCTTGATAGCAAGATGAATAAAAGAGGAGTTCAGTTCGCCGCAAGATCTGCCGTTTGGTGACTGTAACAGCGTATTACCATTGACACCTTTTCCGTCTGTGTAGAATTCTTCAAATTGTAAGTAGAACTTACCCACTTATATTATTCAAACTGATTCATGATTGTAAGATATTATTGTAATATTACATCAAATATCTCACGTAAGAGAGTTATGTGGTTACCGCCCGACTAATTAGTAGCCGGCAGATTTATAGTGACGCTTTGTGGAAGCGAATTAATTAGTTATATATTTATCACCATGACGAAGCATTAAAAACGACAAAATTCATTTGGAGAGTTAATTTGGTATAATCGCCGCAATTCAAAGAGTATCGCGTTACAGCAAAAAGTATTATTCGGGAAGGTACTCAATGACGTACTTCATCAATATCGAAATTGTATATTTTATAAAGCATAATAAATCCTATATAATTAATAAAAATAACATTGTACAAAAATTCCGAGAACTGTAATGTCTTGGCAATTAAACATATATTTCTTTTTCTTATGCAAAATATTTTAAATAGAAATTTTATGTAAATAAATAAATATAATCACGCTCGTATGCATCAAATACTAAAATGAAAAAGGCCAATAAACGAGCAACATTATTGCTCCTTTATTGGCCTTTGTCATTTTAGTAGAAGTTCTAATACATTTCCAGATTTACATCAATATGTATACAATATGTTTGAAAGTTGCAAAAAAAAAAGCAGAAAGGTTGCATAATAAATTGAGAATACCATATGCTATATTTAAAAATGTTTATATGCGCGATATTTCCAGTCATGTATTTAGTTTGATAAGAAAGATAAGTAAATATGACTTGTAATGATTGCGTAAGGTAACTTATAGTATTACAGATTAAGAGTTTGCGGTGATTAGCATATAACAATTTTCTTAAATAAATGATTTTTACATAATCAATGGGTTTTTATAACTATACTCGAACTTTTATCAAACTGTTTAAAATTGATAACAATTTTAATCCAAATCCAACTTCAATTTTAAATTAAATGATCAAAAATAATATTGATTAAAATTGGTTTTAAAGTCTGATTTAAATTTTGATTCACGTATATTTAATAAAGCTTAGAATTAAATATCAATAAAAAATAAATTTAAAGCTGAAAGCTCATCTCAGTAACTAAAACTAGTTTAAAGAAATCGAAAAATATTGGAGCATATTATCTACTGTTGAGATATCCTCATGATCCCAGCATTATAATAACGATAAAGACAAAAATAATTAACAAGTGCTCTTCTTTCAGCAACATGCCTTCCTACAAGCTGAGTTATTTCACCGCCACAGCATTGGGCGAGCCAATTCGATTCTTATTCAGTTATGCTGGCATCGAATTTGTGGATGAACGTTTCGATTATGAGAAAGATTGGCCAAAACTAAAACCGAGTATGTACAACTGATTAACATTAATAATAACATGTCGCTGTTAGCGATCACCTGTCGCGAACTAATAGAGCTCGATCATTCCTAAAATCCGATTTACGTACAGTTGACGTGGCAAAAATATAGTTTTTACATTATCTTCTGGAACGCCGACTGAATCGTTGTCATATGCTTCTTTATTTCTACTAGACATAAATTACTTTCGAACCCTGGCTGGGGTAATATTTTTTGCAATAAAAATTAAAACTATTTAATTTAGAAATTACATCATTTGACCAAAAGCGTTGGTCGAAATTAATAATGTCTCGATGATTGATCCGAAAAAGTGCTGTGTGAATCCGACAAAGCGAGTTGGCTCACAGTTTTTTCAATGTTCACATCGAAAAGACGTTATATATTGCCAGTCAGTCGATTTAAATTACTTAATTGTTATTCTATATATTGGCGAAGAAAATTCATTATTCTATAAATTATTTTGATGTACGGGATTATGTCACATTTTATACATAATAAGACATTCATTTTTTTATTTAGCTTTCTTGTAAACGACAGAACTGGATATAAATGTTATCTCTCTCAAAAAGAACCTTCCATTTCTTATTACGTATATACGAATTGCGATGTTTTTGTATAGGAAAATTGATGTTGTTATGTAAATGCAATGCGTTGTATTCTCACTTAACGAAAAGCATACTGTCGTTTCATTGCATGGTTTAATGGTAAATAGATGTCCTTGTTGATGTAAGGAAATCAATTTCGTGTCGTTTAAGTTAGCCAATCAATTATCGAAATACCATAAGATTTAAGAGACAAAAGATCTTCCCTTTAATACATCATAAAGCTATATAAAAGGCTGCAGAGCTTTTTTTATAAATTATATAGCAGGAAAAAAATTGTCATAGAAATGAAAATTAAGATTTGGATTATCAAACTCAGACTTAGAAATGTAATTGCACTTATCTTTAATTGTGTGTAATTATTAATCGTCAAAACTCTTAATGTATGCATATAAATAATTACTGTAGGTATAAATTCCAATTTTTGTAGATTTGAATTAATAATAATCTAAATGGTTTTTCTATAAACATTATTCAATTTTAACAGCATCTTGTATTCATGTGCCTTAATATAATTTTTCAGCTATGCCATTCGGCAAGGTACCCGTGCTTGAAGTAGACGGAAAGAAGATCGATCAGTCCGTAGCTATTGGCCGTTACTTGGCGAAGCAATGTGGTCTTGTCGGCAAAAACGATTGGGAGTCTCTGGAAATCGATGCGACCGTTGACACCATACACGATTTACGTGCCAGTGAGTAGATAACATACTGCTTAAGCTATATTTTTCCGATTACTTTATTTACCAGGCCCGGAGATTTACTTTTAAAACAGATTTGAATCACAACATTAATAAGTTCACATTTTGATAATGCGAATAGATTTATTCCGAATTAATGATATACAGAGGAGAAATAGGTTTTTCTACATTCGCGTTATATAAATTCGATCTACTGAAGTGCTTAAATGTCATTATCTTATTTGTCTTATCATTCTTTTGCTTGCATTAGATATCGCTGGTTTTCACTATGAGAGTAACGAACAGGCTAAAGAAGAGAAACTTAAAGCTGCCAAAGAGACGGTGCCGTATTATTTGGAGCGTTTGGACGCTCAGGTGAAGAAGAATGGTGGTTATTTTGTCGGCGGTACTCTGACGTGGGCCGATCTCACTTTCGTCGCTCTTTTGGACTACTTGAACTACATGATGAATGAGGACATCGTCGAAAAGTATGAGAACCTGAAACAACTACAAAAGAAGGTTGAGGAATTACCGGCCATCAAGAGCTGGATCAAGAAACGTCCGCCGACCATGTATCAGAAATAATTTGGATACTTTCATAAAGTAATGGTTTATTTTTCGACAAAATTATAATTATTATTCGTTGACGTTTGATTTGAATAAAATATTAATTTTATCTTTTCGGGAAATCAAGTTTATATTCATGTATGGCAAGCATGTATAAGAAATTTAGGAAATACGCATTGGAGATACAAGTGTATATTTTATCAATCGTTGAAGGCTTGTTGCATGTATCGTCACATGATAAAAATTTTATTATGCTGTATCTAATTAAAGCTTGAATTATTCTTTTTATTGTGTAATTTTGTACCTCAATAAATCGCTACTTTTATTATTATTTTTTGTTGATTTTTCTTCTTTTTTTTGTATTCACAAAACTTACTTTTCCATTCATGCAAATATTATAATTCGTCGATATTCTTAATCTAAAATAACGTAAAATTATCAAAAAGTTACGTGATCGATATTTAACGGATAGTTAAGATACATTAGAAAAATTGGAAGTGGCTTTTCGACGTTTTTACAATATTATTTTTCATTGCCCCTTCAGGATATTTCTGTTTGCTTACCTCTATAGCAAATTTTCCTGGAGATAAGAAATAAACTAAATTGCAAAATAAGAATGTCGAAAGCGATAGGAAAACAAAGAAATACAGAAATTTAACAGTCGAATTTACTACTAAATTCCTGTACTGATTCGGTAGTGATTGTTACGAAAATATATTAAACGCGTTTTCTATCTTTTGTGAAATTCGCTAAATTATAAGTCGAATTTGGCCATTTTTATCACTTCAGATTTTAATTTGTATGACTAAATGAAACCTATAAATATCATGATATGACCTCAACGATATTTCTTGCACAAAAGCATTTTGTAGTCACCATTTGGCTAATTAGCAGCCGCAACGTAGTGGCGAACTTGTGGGCGGATTAATTAATCGTTCTGTCATCATGACGATACAATAATGATGAGATCAATTCAGAGAATGATTCGAAGAAATTGTAATAGTGTTCGGAGTATCGCATTAGAACGATAATATGTATATTTACCTAGAATTATTTGAAAGACAGAAATGCATCAATAATGGTGCTTTAAAACGTCTGATTCTTTCAATGTATACTTTATAAAGCATGAATTGCGAAAAATAGGAATCACATTGTTTAGAAAGCCCAAGAATTGCGTAATAGCATGTCAATTGAACGTGCATTTCCCGTATATGAAGTATTTATATGAATCATGTAAGTATACATTAAATAAAAGTTTAATATATTTCTATATAAAGCGTTACTATATATATAATGTGTTTTATGCATAATATAACACACTTAAATGGCTTGTTGAGAAAATATTTAAAAATCGACTGTGAGTAATTGGATCATGCAAGTTGAAAAAAAAATGAATATCATCGTATATCGTATACAGTAATATATCTACAAATTTCTATAAAATTTTTTTCAATTATATGTATTCGCTTTTATAGCAAGAGATAAGAACATTGAACTTGTATGACGATTACACTTTATCATGCAATATAACTGCTTTTATAGACTATTTGCGTTGCGGCGTATAGCAAGTAACTGTATGTGTGTGTAACAATTTTATTTAAATAATTTAATAAACTGTATTTAAGAAATAATAATTTTAAAAATCGGATGTATTTATTTTGTTTAAATAAAAATGCAAGTCATCTCTCTCTCTCTCTCTATTTATTTTTTCTTCGCCTTCAATATCCTTCAGGATACTGTTACTAGTGCAAATTACATTTAGTCTGAAATATCGCGTGTATTCTTAAATATATGAGTAATAGTAATTTTTGAATCATATCTATGTTTACACATAAAATTGCGGATGGATATTTCCAGATTAAGAGCGAAAGTGAACTCTTTATCAGACTTTATCTTATCGAATTCAATATCCTTCAAACGCAAGTTATATTTAATATAAAATATCGAACGCATGATAATTCTCAAAAATATGGGTGTGATAATTTTTGGACAATATCTGTCTTTGGATATAAAATTGTAAACTTATATTTCCAGATTTTCGCCTGTCTTCAATGGTACATTAACATTATATAGTCTATCTTTGTCAGCATTGCTACACAAGATACGAGTTCTTTGAAATATGTTCCTGTCATATTCTGATTGCTTATAGTCCGGTATTCATAGTCGGATCTTGTATATAAAATCGTCTTAAGTTCATCTGCAGATGCTCGCCGTAGTCAGGAAACGAATCGTACAACGTTTGAATAAACTTGAGACGATATTAAATATAATATCTGACTACAAATACCAACCATATTTCTCTAGTAAGTTTCTCCTAGAGATCGAAATGAGCAAGTGAGCTATGGTCGCAATGGACACAACGACAAAGTGGGGATGTTGAATTGGTAGGAAGGAATAGAGAAGTTTAGCAAGCGCTGCAGCCAGTTCTGGACATTGTTGACTATAACAACGCAATAAATGCCATTTCTGCCTCTGTGAATTCGTATATAGAATTCGCCGAATTGTAAGTAGAACTTGTCTATTCTTATCCCTTCAGATTCAATTCTTACTCCTTGATTGGATAAATGAAGATTGTAAGTGATACCCATGATAATACATTGAATTTACATAAAAGTGTTTTTAAAAAAAAAACCAGTGAAAATTGTTAATATCAGCTTTTTATGTATATATTTTATTATCTTTAGAGAACATAAAAAATATTTTTTGAAGCTGAATTAATCAATATAAATATTAATTAAACCCTATCGAATACATGGCAAAAAAGAAACGGTGCCCATGATTGCGTCCATTCTGGTTGTCTAAAACAAAAAATTTAAAAAGATTCTTAATTAGTATAAGTTTGGCTATAACCGGAACTAGAACCAAGTAAAAAAAAATTTTTTTACGATTTTGGCAACCTTCGAAAAATTAAGAAAATTTATACTAAATTTTTAAATTGCCGCCATTTTTAAAATTTTTAATTTAAAAATTCCATTCTAGTTACTGCTATAGCCAAACTCATACTAATTAAGAATCTTTTTGAATTTTTTGTTTCAGACAACCAGAATGGGCGCAATCATGGACACCGTTTTTTTTTGCCATGTATTCGATAGGGTTTCATTAATATTTATATTCATTAATTCAGCTTCAAAAAATATTTTTTATGTTCTCTAAAGATAATAAAATATATACATAAAAAGCTGATATTAACAATTTTCACTGGTTTTTTCTTATATTAGAAGAGAGAAACGCCTCATTGTCAATAATGATGTCTTTCATCAATAAATAGGATTGAATAAATAGGAATCACATCATGTAGAAATAGAAAGTCCAAAAACTGCGTAATGTCATGTTAATTAAATGTACATTTTCTCTATGCGTATTTTAAATACTAATGCTAACATTTTTATACAGATTTCATATTACTGTGCACAATATATTTTATGTATAAAAATTGCGATAATTAAATGGTTTGCTGAGGAAATCTTGAAAAATATCTTGCAAGAAATTAAGTCGTCTAAGGCTAAAAATGGCAAATGAACGAATATTATATGTTAAATCTAGAAACTTTTGTGCAATCTTGCCAGTCATGTATTTAAGTTGATAAAATATGGAGAAACTCATGAATTTTATAGCGATTACGCGTTATCACATAACTGCACTCATATCTACGTAGAAGATTTTACGATGAATAGCATTGTGACAACTACATTTTTAATGAATAATACATGATTTTATAACTACTTCAACTTTTGTCAAACTGTTTTAAATTTTGATGACATTTGCAACAGATGTAACGTAAATTTTGACTTAACTTGAAGATGATATCGGTTAAAGATTAGTTCGTCTCATCAAGCAAAATTTCTTCATTGAGACCGAATAATGTTGAAGAGTATTAGTTGTTGAAATATCTTTATGTTACTAGAATTACGATAACGATGAAGAGAAGGATAACGATTGTTTCTTCTTTCAGCGACATGCCTTCTTATAAGCTGACTTATTTCGATCTTACGGGAGTGGGCGAGCCCATTCGCTTGCTGTTCAGTTATGCTGGTATTGACTTTGTGGATAAACGTATCGACAAGAATGATTGGCCAAAACTTAAACCGAGTATGTGTCCGATTAATATTAATAATACATGCCCTTATTAACATTCACTGATCGCTTAAACTGGCTCAAAACTATTCTTATATACGATTAGTTGCGATAGATTCAACACAAAAATATAATTTTCATATCCTTATGAAGCGCCGACTGATCTTTCGTTGTTTCCTCGTGCTTAAGCATTCCTTAAACATTGTATAGCATAATCCCTGCGTCAAAATATTTTATTTGAGAGAGATTATATATTTTATACAATTTGATGCTGAAACAAGATATTTCCCGTTTCATTGAGCTTTCTTATAGTCTAAGAGCTGACGACACTTTTGGCCAAATAATTTTGTAAAATACGATTTTCCGTTTTAACCTGCGTGGACGACTCCTCCTTCGCTAATCCGAACACCTGGCTGACCGTGCCTGGGAGGTTCAGAAGTACGCAGGTGAGAAAAAAAAACAGATTTTCGAGTCATAGTTATAAGTCTCAATTTTTATCGGATATTGGTAATTGGTCACTCAGAAACATGCAAATAAATTGCCAGTTCGATTGCTCGGGGGAATTAGTTTCCAGGCTTAATTATAAATAATTAAAAATAATTATTTTCAAGTCATACTATAAAAGCTGGGTTTTTCTTACTAACAAGTATAGTGCTAACACATGCCACCAAAAAAAAAGCCAAATAAAAATTTTTGTGGCAACATCTCTAAAAAAATTATTGAAAATGCACAAAGCCGGCGCGCGGCGGAGGGGTCTGACGATGGCCTCAATTACTTTTAGCGTCCATGAGTTTTTAAAAACGTGTATTATTAACTACCATTATCGTATCAATTTATGAAAAGATTGATAAACAATAAATAGTGTGTGAAAATGTGACATCGATCGATAATGACGAATTCGAACGAACCCACTGAATAGCACGCTATCCCCTCCATACTCGGCCATCGTCAGACCCCTTCGCCGGCTTTGTGCATTTTCAATAATTTTTTTAGAGATGTTGCCATTAAAATTTTTATTTGGCTTTTTTGGGTGGTATGTGTTAGCGCTATACTTGTTAGTAAAAAAAACCCAGCTTTTACAGTATGACTTGAAAATAATTATTTTTAATTATTTCTAATTAAGCCTGGCGACTAATTCCCCCGAGCAATCGACCTGGCAATTTATTTGCATGTTCCTGAGTGATCAATTATCAATATCCGATAAAAATTAAGACTTACACTATAACTTGAAAATCCGTTTTTTTTTCTCACTTGCGTACTTCTAAACCCCTCAGGTACGGCTAGCCAGGTGTTCGGATTATCGAAGGAGAGTCGTCCACGCAGGTTAAAACGGAAAATCGTATTTTACAAAATCACTTGGCCAAAAGTGTCGTCAGCTCTCCGACTATTATAAAGTAGAAGCGGAAATGAATGTTGCTTTCTTGTTTTGACAATAGAGCATTTTATTACGTATTGCAATAATCTGCGCAGGACAATCGGTGTTGTTATGCAAATACAATACTTTGTATTCAGTTCTTTAATCAAAAATCCACTATGCTCTCATATGTGGTTTTAACTGTATATAGGTACGAACAACGTATTGATGTAAGGAAATCATTTTCGCGTCATTCAAGCTAGCCAATCAATCGTTGTAATAGATGCTGTAATAGATTTGTAATTAAGAGAGAAATCTTTCAGCGTTATAAGCGTCATGAAGTCACACAAAAGGCAGCAGAGCGTTTCAATAAATTTTAAAACAGAAATACAAGATTGTCGTGAGAAAAATTCTTAATTTAATTTTCTTCCTAACTTCAATCTTATAGTAATTATTAATCAATAAACAATTTTTAATATATATACCTATAAGACAATATCAATACGTTGTTTGTACCTATATACAGTTAAAACCTGCACATATGAGAGCACAGTGGGTTTTTGATTAAAGAACTGCTACAGATATAAATATAATAAATATTAGTCATAATAGTAATCCAGATGATTCCTCCTGTGCTATAATGATCGATATTCACGTTCTTAATATCATCTTTCAGCTATGCCATTTGGGAAAGTACCTGTGCTCGAGGTCGATGGAAAGAGAATCCATCAGTCTGTAGCTATCGCCCGTTACGTGGCGAAACAATGCAGTCTTGCTGGCAAGAACGATTTGGAGTCTCTGGAAATCGACTCAACCGTCGATACCATATACGATTTAAAGGCCAGTGAGTAGATAATATTCTGCTTACGCTACATTTTTCCGATACTTTTCCGATTACTTTATTTACCAAAAGCGTAGATTTTCTTTTAAAACAGATTTGAATCACAACATTAATAGGTTCACATTTTGATAATGCGAACAGATTTATTCCGAAATAATAATATATAGGTATACAAGGAAGAAATAGGTTTTTTTACATTCGCGTTATAAATTTGATCTACTGAAATAATCGAATGCCATTATCTTATTTGCCTTATCATTCTTTTGCTTGCATTAGATCTCGAGGATTTCCACTATGAAAGTAAAGAACAGGCTAAAGAAGAGAAACTTAAAGCTGCCAAAGTGACGGTGCCGTATTATTTGGAGCGTTTAGACGCTCAGGTGAAGAAGAATGGTGGTTACTTTGTCGGCGGTACTCTGACGTGGGCCGATATCACTTTCGTCGCTCTTTTGGACTATTTGAACCACATGATAAATGAGAACATCATCGAAAAGTATGAGAACCTGAAACAACTACAAAAGAAGGTTGAGGAATTACCGGCCATCAAGAGCTGGATCAAGAAACGTCCGTCGACGTCGACTCTGTATCAGAATTAATTTAAATAGTTTCATAAAGTAACGGTCTATTTTTCGACAAAATTATTATTATTATTATTCGTTGACGTTTAATTTGAATAAAATATTGATTTTCTCTTTTCGGGAAATCAACTTTATATTCATGTACGGCGAGCATGTATAAGAGGTTCAGGAAATATGCACTGGAGATACAAGTGTATGTTTTATCAATCGTTGAAGGCTTGTTGCATGTATCGTCAATCATAAAATCATAAAAATTAGATTGTATCTAATTAAAGCTTCAGCTATTCTTTTTATTGTGTAATTTTTTACCAAATCGCTATTTTTTTTTTGTTAATTTTTCTTCTCTTTTTCGTATTCACAAAACTTACTTTTCCATTCATTTATTATAATTCGTTGATATTCTGAATCTAAAATAACGTAAAATCATCGATCGAAAGGTTACATGATAGATATTTGACGGATAGTTAAGATACATTAGAAAAATTGGAAGTGGCTTTTCGACGCTTTTACAATATTATTTTTGATTGTTTCTTCAGGATATTTCTGTTTGCTTACCTCTGTAGCAAAATTTCCTGGAGATAGAAAATAAGCCAAATTGCAACGGCAAAATGAGAATGTCGAAAGCGATAGGAAGACAAAGAAATACAGAAATTTAACAGTCGAACTTACTACTAAATTCCTGTACTGATTCGGTAGTGATTGTTACGAAAATATATTAAACGCGTTTTCTATCTTTTGTGAAATTCGCTAAATTATAAGTCGAATTTGGCCATTCTTATCACTTCAGATTTTAATTTGTATGACTAAATGAAACCTATGAATATCATGATACGACCTCAACGATATTTCTTGCACAAAATCATTTTGTAGTCACCATTTGGCTAATTAGCAGCCGCAAAGTAGTGGCGAACTTGTGGGCGGATTGATTAATCGTTCTGTCATCATGACGATACAATAATGACTATGAGATCAATTCAGAGAATGATTCGAAGAAATTGTAATATTAGTGTTCGGAGTATCGCATTAAACGATAATATGTATTTTATTTACCTAGGATTATTTGGAAGAGAGAAATGCATCAATAATGGTGCTTTAAAACGTCTGATTCTTTCAATGTATATTTTATAAAGCATGAATTGCAAAAAATAGAAATCACATTGTTTAGAAAGTCCAAGAATTGCGAAATAGCATGTCAATTGAACGTGCATTTCCCGTATATGAAGTATTTATATGAATCATGTAAGTATACATTTTAAATAAAAAGCTTAATATATTTCTATATAAAGCGTCACTATATGTAATGTGTTTTATGCATAATAAACACACTTAAATGACTTAATTGTTGAGAAAATATTTAAAAATTGACTGTGAGTAATTGGATCATGCAAGTTGAAAAAAGAATGAATGTCATATACAGTAATATATCTAAAAATTTCTAGAAAATTTTTTTCAATATGTATTCGCTTTTATAGCAAGAGATAATAACATCGAATTTGTGTGACGATTACACTTTATCATGCAATATAACTGCATTTATGCTTTTATAGACTATTTGCGTTGCGGTGTATAGCAAGTAACTGTATGTAACAATTTTACTTAAATATTTTAATGAACTGTATTTAAGAAATAATAATTTTAAATATCGCATGTATTTCATTTGTTTAAATAAAAATGCAAGTCATCTCTCTCTCTTTCTCTGTCTCTCTCTCTCTCTCTCTCTCTCTCTCTCTCTCTCTCTCTCTATTTATTTTTGCTTCGTCTTCAATATCCTTCAGGATACCGTTACTAGTGCAAATTACATTTAGTCTGAAATATCGCGCGTATGTGATAATTTTTAAATATATGAGTAATAGTAATTTTTGAATCATATCTATGTTTACACATAAAATTGCGGATGGATATTTCCAGATTAAGAGCGAAAGTGAACTCTTTATCAGACTTTATCTTATCGAATGCAATATATCCTTCAAACGCAAGTTAAATATAATATATGATAATTCTCAAAAATATGGGCGTGATAATTTTTGGGCAATATCTGTCTTTGCATATAAAATTGTAGACTCATATTTCCAGATTTTCGCCCGTCTTCAATGGTACATCATTATAGTCTATCTTTGTCAGCATTGCTCCACAAGATACGAGTTCTTTGAAATATGTTCCGGGCAATTTCTGATTGCTTATAGTCCGGTATTCATAGTCGGATCTTGTATATAAAATTGTCTTAAGTTTATCTGTAGATACTTCGTAGTCAGGAAACGAATCGTACAACGTTTGAATAAACTTGAGACAATATTAAATATAATATCTGACTACAAATACCAACCATATTTCTCTAGTAAGTTTCTCCTAGAGATCGAAGTGAGCAAGTCGAGCTATGGTCGCAATGGTCACAACGACAAAGTGGGGATGTTGAATTGGTAGGGAGGAATAGAGAAGTTTAGCAGGCGCTGCAGCCGGTTCTGGACATTGTTGACTGTAACAACGCAATAAATGCCATTTCTGCATTTGTGAATTCGTAGAATTCGGCAAATTGTAAGTAGAACTTGTCTATTCTTATCCCTTCAGATTTAATTCTTACCCCTTAATTGGATAAATAAAGATTGTAAGTGATACCATAATAATACATTGAATATCTTACATAAAAGTGTTTTGTAATCATCACTTGGTTGTAATACCGGCCGGTAAATTAGTGGCCCTTGTGGAAGTCGACTAATTAATAGTTCTGTCACAATAATGAAGTAAAAGAATGAAAGAAATGAGATCAATTCGGAGTAATCACGGCATTGGAAGTATCGCATTAAGGTTATATATATTAGTTGAGAATGTGTATTAGAAGAGAGAAACGCCTCATTGTCAATAATGATGTCTTTCATCAATAAATAGGATCGAATAAATAGAAATCACATCATGTAGTGTAGAAAGTCCAAGAACTGCGTAATGTCATGTTAATTAAATATACATTTTCTCTATGCGTATTTTAAGTAGAATGCTAGCATTTTTATACAGATTTCATATTACTGTGCACAATATATTTTATGTATAAGAATTGCGATAATTAAATGGTTTGCTGAGGAAATCTTGAAAAATATCTTGCAAGAAATTGAGTCGTGTAAGGCTAAAAATGGCAAGTAAACGAATATTATAGATGAATAGCATTGTAAGTGACAACTTCATTTTTAATGAATAATACATGATTTTATAACTACTTCAACTTTTGTCAAACTGTTATAAATTTTGATGACATTTGCAACAGATTTAATGTTACGTAAATTTTGGCTTAACTTAAAGATGATATGGGTTAAAGATTAGTTCGTGTCATCAAGCAAAATTTCTTCATTAAGACCAAATAATGTTGAAGAATATTAGTTGTTGAAATATCTTTTGTTACTAGAATTACGATAACTAACGATGAAGAGAATCGAAGAGTACAACGATTGTTTCTTCTTTCAGCAACATGCCTTCTTATAAGCTGACTTACTTCCATCTTACGGGATTGGCCGAGCCCATTCGCTTGCTGTTCAGTTATGCTGGTATCGACTTTGTGGATGAACGTATCGACAAGAATGATTGGCCAAAACTCAAGCCGAGTATGTGTCTGATTAATATTAACATGCCCTTATTAACATTCACTGATCGCTTAAACTGGCTCAAAACTATTCTTATATACGATTAGTTGCGATAGATTCAACACAAAAATATAATTTTCATATCCTTATATGAAGCGCCGACTGATCTTTCGTTGTAACGTACTTCCTCGTGCTTATAAGCATTCCTTAAACATTGTATCATCTTTCAGCTATGCCATTTGGGAAAGTACCTGTGCTCGAGGTCGATGGAAAGAGAATCCATCAGTCTGTAGCTATCGGCCGTTACGTGGCGAAACAATGTGGTCTTGCTGGCAAGAACGATTTGGAGTCTCTGGAAATCGACTCAACCGTCGATACCATACAAGAGTTATTAGAAAGTTAGTAGATATTATTTCATTTATTTTATTTTTATCCGAATTCTTTTGTTTACCAGAAGCAGAAGTTTATATTTTGAAACTCGATTTCACTATTTTAAATGTGTGTTCAGATCTCAATAATGTGCAAACGGACATTCACAAACGATAGTAAATTCAATTCACCGAAACGCTTGATTCGGACTGTTCGGATCTACTACATTTATCTTTCTTTTCTTGCTTATACTAAATATCATGGCTTTTCAGATATTTATGTGAACTACGTACGGGCTAAGGAACAGAAACTCGAGATTGTCGATGAGACGGTGTCGTATTACTTGGAACGTTTAGACGCTCAAGTAAAGAGAAACGGTGGTTACTTCGTCGGCGGTGCTCTGACGTGGGCTGATCTCACTTTCGTCGGTGTCTTGGATTACATGAATTTCCTGACGAAAGAGAACGTCGTTGAGAAGTATGAGAACCTGAAACAACTCCGAAAGAAAGTCGAGGAGATACCGGCCATCAAGAGCTGGATCGAGAAGCGTCCGCCGACTTTGTACGAAAATTATATGTAAAAATTCGTTATATGTGATAATTTCTTAGAGTGATAACCGACCTTTCGATAAAGTTTTTCGTTGGTGTGTTGCATTTGAGTAAAGTATCGACTTTTCTTTCTTCCAAGATGCTTACATTTACATACGACAGGCGCGTATGATGAATTTTAGATTGCACTGAAGATACAAATGTATATACTTTAACACTTGTTGAAAATTGATTGTTACTGATATTGTCATACGACAATAAAAGTACTGTGAGATTTTTAATTACATCTTGAAAAACAAACTATTTTTTTATTATGTAATTTTGTACTTCAATAAATCGCTACTTTTACTATTTTCTTGGTGATTTCTTTCGCATTCGCCAAACCAACTTTTCCATTCGTTCAATTGGTTTTGATCTATCTACATTCCTGTATTCCCACCATTGTCATTATTTTTACCTTATTTTTCCTTATTTTATAAAATCCTTTTGTATTTAAGTTAAAGTAAATATGGTTTTAGCTGTACGCTGCATTCCCAGAAAAAAATTTCATATCGATAGCAGCCTAATTAAGAATTTAACAGGGTCAAGAGGTCGATTACCTAAATTTGCAAATAAATATCTGTCTTCAAAGCGCTATTGATACAGAAGAGGCGTGTGCAGTAAATAAAATACATAAGTGCCGAGTAATTAATGGACGATAACGCAGATAACGCACTATCTGCTTTTATACACAGATAGCATTGAAGATGTCCCTTTAGTCATATCATGATGTGGCTTTTGCAGTTGCTAGGTTGCTATATTACTGTAGAGTGTAACTATATTGCCACCGAAGGTCGCGCAAGTTAATTCCAATTGAGGGAACCTATGACTATTCACTGAGTAACTGTAAACGTTTACTGTAGAGTTTTCTATGTATTACGCCGTAATGTGACAATTACACTTCAATATCATGGTTTTTTCAGAAAACAAACAAAATTTCGATAAAATATTAACATTGATTAATAATTTTTTCCCAAGAATATTCTTTCGATATAGTGAATGTTTGAAGAAAGTTCTCCACTATGTCCGTCAACTAAATTATGTATAGTATGTATAAGCGTGTCTTAAAAATTTGTTACACCTATTACTTTATGTAGATAAAGATAATAATACAAAATATTTAAATAAAGATTTAATATGTAAATAACGATCGACTGATATTAAAAGATAGATATACTGAAAAGCTCGATAATTCAAATTCAAAAAGAGAATTGAGTTAATAAATTCTTTGCATTTTTTTTCATTGACTTTTTTAAATATTAAAACTGTGTACTTTTAATTTATAATTAAATTTTTAATCATTTTCTTAATATTGTTGCAACTATTTCGCTATTAATGCTCTGCTATATTTAATCAACTTTTATCATTATTCATCATATTTTTCTTTCGACTTTTATGCGCGTGAAACTTGCAAGTCATTTAGAAGAAATAACAAGCTTATTAATCGATAATACGCTATTAATAGCGTGCAGAGAAAATATGAAACAGTTTACGTAATGATGCGCATTACATGTTGCAGATAATGTCAGTACAGAACCGTATATACCTTATTATTTACAATAAGCTTGGATGATACAATTGCTGATTTGAAAGTACAGCAAGTATTTATGAAAAACATATGGCCAGCGATTGCAGAATTACGTTTATAGCTTTATCCCTGGCAAAACATGATATTATTTCATTATTAATTGTATGTCTAAATATATTTTAGAAAATTTTTTATTTAAAAGAGTACATACAATTATTATATTATCATATTATATAAATAATATTACATTATTATATAATATTATCAATTAATATAATCGATCTCGACTTCTATAATTTTGTAATACATGTTTGTTACGATTCAACTCTAGATAGTATAACGTTATCGCTTGATAGCAGACAATTATTTTGATTACTTTATTTTATCATATTGATCACTTTATTTTTCCATATTAGTTAATGGCAATGACTAATTTTTTTATCGTTTGTAATAAATTGTTTGTTAAATAAAAGAAGCTAAGAACAATAAAAAAATTCCTGTTATACTTTAATATATTTACCGTAAAAAGAATAAGCAGCAAAATATTAAAAATATTAAGTGCGAGAAATTCTGTTTATTGTTGTAACGATAGGCCTTGATGTAATTTCACGCTTCACTGTTCCGTGATTAGCATCTGGCTCTCAGACAGAGAGAGAGAGAGAGAGAGAGAGAGAGAGAGAGAGAGAGAGAGAGAGAGAGAAAATAAGGAGGTTCTCTTTCTGAGAAAATAAGAGCATGCATCTTTTTTCCCATTGATGTTACATGCAACCTCTGTGCGTGCACTCTGAAAGATTCATTCTGTGCCTTGTATTGTACGTGTGTAAAACCAGTATTTCTCCATAATCGTTCGTGGCAAGAGGACGTATGTCCCCAAGGACGTGTGCCCACAACGTAGTTACGTTTCAACCAAACGCTCAGTCGTTCTCGATCCGTGAACAACTCCGCATCGGTTACCTGAGCTTGTATCTTTTACGAGATATCAGATTACAGACTGCAAGGTAATGAAGAATTATATCTTCTCCATTTCGTAATCTGCTTCTAAAATAAATACACGAAATAGATACAAATTAATACTTTTGAAAATTAATTATTTTTAAATAAATGCGACTGTTATAAGGATACTAATGCAATTACATAATCAAATGTCAAATACTAATTTTCTATTTCTAATTTTTACAGTTAATGATCAATAACTGTCTGAAGAAGATCTAAAAGTAAAGATTGAAGCTAGTATCGATATATTTATCGCGAGTATTTTTAATAATATACTGTACACATGTCATGCAGATGTTTGCGTTTAACGCTAGCATTAGTATCCTCTCGAAAAACGAGCTAAATCTTTTTATATTAATTTTTATATTAATCTTTACAATTTTCAGAAGATGCCGACATACAAGCTAACGTATTTTGATGTTACCGGCCTTGGAGAGTCACTTAGGTTCCTGTTAAGTCATAGTGGCGTTAAATTCGAGGATGTTAGACTCAAGTTCGATGATTGGCCGAAGTATAAACCAAGTATGCTTATGTCATACGTTATTATTTTTAAATTATGAAACAATCGTAATTTCAATTGCTTTTCCATCGAAGTAACGAATAGTATTGTACAATTTATTTTGCGATTTTCGCAGCTATAACCGGTTTATTTAACGATCATTTAATCGCGTTTCCATCATACACGCGCACATAAAACAAATGTTGTTTGCAATAATCTAACGGAATTTTTACAAATTATAGACATGCCCATGGGACAAATGCCGGTCCTGGAAATCGACGGTAAGCAGTATCATCAGTCCAGGGCGATCGGTCGCTTCCTCGCGAAGAAAAACAATTTATACGGATCCGATGATTTCGAGGCCATGGAGATCGATGCCGCTGTTGATTCTATGGACGATATAAGACAAGGTAAGACTGTTGATAATGAGCAAACGCGAGAGGATATGACAAGTCAATTATATAATCATCAAAACAACATAATTGTGACTTCACGAATCTTCCGCGCCGACGGGATTAATTAACATGACGCATGCACGTTGCGCATATATGCAAATCGAGTGGGGATTTAATGTTACTGTTGCAAGGCACTTTGTACAGAGCAGCTATTTAAAGTTAATAAGCTATGTATTTCCTGAACAATTGTCGCGCGCTGTATCATTATCGCTCTTCTCGCGACGTTTCACAACGGAAGCTCTGTATCTCTGTTCGCGACGACAAGAATCGTAAGGCAAATTTATTTTTGCAGCTCTGTCCCTTTATTATTGGCAACAAGATCCCGCCCTCAAAGAGAAACTCAAGGAGACCGCCTTCGAAAAGTGGCCCTATTATCTCGACAAATTCGAGGAACAAGTTAAAAAGAACGGCGGATACTTCGTGAATGGCAAGGTAATAATTTTTAATCAAGTTCTAAGCTACTGATCCTTGTCTCGTTAATTTTGTCTTTGTAAAGAGACAAAAATATATTTCTGTTATATTATTTTAGCTGTCGTGGGCAGATTTCCTGTGGGCTGGATATTGTGAGTACCTGAGCTTCATCCTGGGCGGAGACCCGAACAAGGATCATCCCGAATTGAAGAAGCTAGTGGAGAAAGTTCGCGCTTTGCCCAACGTTAAAGCTTACATCGAAAAGCGACCCAAGACTCAATTGTAAATAAAACGAAATTTGTAATTTTATATATACTCTTCCTTTAATTTGTTACGCGTCAATGTCGTTCTTTAAGAACTATTCTCTTTCGAAATGTTTTGTAAAAGAATAGCGTGCTAATACTGCTAATGCGTTGCTTCCGAATAGCTTCAGGCATGAATTTCTCTGTACTTTAACACCAATTAATATTACGTAATTATTACGTAACAAATCTAAAAAGGAAATAAAATCTTTTGCTTTTACTTTCAGTAAAAGTGTGTGCATTTGTTTTTTATTCTCTTCTCACTTATATATGTTTGAAAATGTTCTGTATAATTATCAAGCGATTTCGTATATAATTATTATTGATGATATACATCTTTAATAATACCGGATATCGTGTTATAATTAGCACAAAATTATCTTGATTTTTTTATTACTATTGCAAATAACAGTTTTTTTATACTGCGTAAAAATATTCTTTTTATATACGACTTTTGAATAATATATATTTTATTCTTTCTTTCTTTATTATAATCATATAAAATATATATTAATAGTATTATTACTATTAATATACATTTTATATGATTATAATAAATATTATTATATTATTAAAAATATTACTGTATAATTAATTTTATGCTGTGTTTTAATTGAATCCACGGCAATCAGCATACTTTGACAGGTAATTAATCTAATTCTGTGGTTCTACTTTGTTTTACAAAAAAATATTCTCAATAGTTTTTAATATTTCTATGCAAATTAATAACAGATTCATATATTAATACGAGAAATCTCGAAATTGTTATGCTATTATATGTATGCTTTTACATATTTTGAAAAGTATTAGTGTTATGTTAAGGAAAGGTAAGAATAAAATGAAAGGTAAGAATGATAATTTGATTTTGCAACTCATGTTGTCTTTTATGTTTTAAAGGAAAAAAAAAATTTAAATCTCTCCTCCTGAGATACTTTTAATATAGCAATAGAAAGGACTTACTCCTATCTAAATGGATCCCGTCTTTCGCAAATATTTTCTTTTTTTTTATCTTTTCATGTAATTGTAAGTTTCTTTCTCTCAAAACATCGCATTAATCACTATTTCTATAATAGAACATATTGCTGTTTAATAAAATTTGCCTCTCTTAATAAATAAATGTCTATTTTGAGTTGAGTTTCTCAGTAATTTTTGATCCAGCACACTACCGCTAATCATCAAACTTATCAAGTGTGTGTGTGTGTGTGTGTGTGTGTGTGTGTGTGTATCGTTGTCTAAATAAAATTTTTTCAAGAAGACAGTTTTTTTACTTATTTACACTTAAAATATATATTACGTAGTGTATCGTAATTTTGTTTTCGTGGACGCTGGGAATTGTGAATTCAAATATTATTTTGCGGATATTCTGATACATATCAAAGTCAACGTAAGTGTAAAATAATTATTATATAATTAATCACTTCTCAAATACAATTAATACCTAAATTCATTAAAAATTATATTTTGCTTATAGTGTTGATTTAATTAAAGAAAAAAATAAGAATAATGCTATTGATTTATTTTGTAAAAATAACTTTTGTTTCTTTAAAAAAATAAGATTTAGAAAATACTTAAATTTAAATTATTTTATATAACAATTTTATGTGAGAAATTGCAAGTAATTTGCTCATCTAATTGCCAGAATTATGAACAACGTGAATTCAGAAATTACTATTAAGTGCAATTGTGAATTTGTTCATTATTATATAAATTAGTTCATTATTATATAAATTAATCCATTATTATATTAAGTATTTAGTTAATTATTATATACGAGCGACGGCTAAAACTTTTTATATTATTCAAAGGTATAATCTTGATAACATAGGTCAAGATGAAGACCGTATCGTTGCTCCGTTTAATGTATTATTTATCAGATATAATTTTGTGTGTGTAAATCCAGTTCTACATAATCGCCAATATTTCTATACATATGTCCCTAAGAACGTACATATGTAGTTACGTTCTAACAAAACGCTCAGTCGTTCTTGATCCGTGAACAACTCCGCATCGTTGGCTTCGATTTTTACGAGAGACCAGATTACAGAGGTAATGAGGAATTATATCTTCTCAATTTTGTAACCTAATTTTGGAATAAATACACGAAATGGGTGCAAATTAATACTTTCAAAAATTATTTATTTTTAAATAAATGCAAAAGTGGCTGTCGTACTAATGCACTTACGTAATCAAATGTCAAATATTAAATTTGATTATATCTCTAATTTTCTATTTGTAATCTTCACAGTTAATGCTTAATGATTGATTAAAGAAGATCTAAAAGTAAAGATTAAAGCTAATATCGATATATATTTATTGCAAGTATTTTAAATAATATACTGTAAAAAAAGTGTGAGTATATTGTGAGATAGGGGGGCAATATGAATCGTCACGATATCTAGCTTATTAAGTGTTACACTCAGCGAACACCAGTGGAATTACTAGCTGCTGAATCCCTAATCTAACGTACAAAACTGCAGCGTAGTACATACAAGGTGTCATAGAATTAATATGTTAATTGAAGATTTGATGTGTGTGTCGCTTACTGATGCGTAAGATTTAAAAATCCTTTCCTCTAAAGTTAAAGTACATAAAATAATTTCAGAAATTCAGATCTTCTTTACCTACTCTAAGGCTAATAGGTCGTCTAAACCTGTCAACTCGTGACATTTGCTTTATACAAAAATTCTACAGTTTGTTGTTACAAAATGAGAACACTATGGAACATGGATTACATGAATAAGAAATAACAGAGTCCTCATCAGACTCAGAGTTAGACACCTAATATAAAAGATTAGTGTGAAAAAAGATTAATGTAAATATGTACGTGCGATATTAGTACGGAAGAATACCAGAATATATCGATTATTGTTCGCTGAGAGGTACATTAGTGCGTAATACTTGAACTTTAGAAACGGTTTTTTATCTATAAAGGCAATAAAAAGATAAGTTTGTTTTAAAAAATCGTGTTTAATCGGTAAGACAAACGACTTTGGAATCTTTAATAGTTTTCAAGTCATCTCAAAAAAGGATTAGCATATCCTACAATACTAACACTTCCATTATACATGTTATGTTGCACTATACATGTTGCGTTATGGTGCTTGTATTTAGCATTAAGATCTTTGTTTAGATTTTTCTAAAAACAAATAAAACATTTATATCTATTTTTATATTTATATTTATAATTTTTTTCAGAACATGCCTACGTACAAGCTAACATATTTCAATGCTACCGGCCTTGGGGAGTCTATTAGGTACTTGTTAAGTTATTATGGCATCAAATTCGAAGATGTCAGAGTAGACTTCGATGATTGGGCGACTTATAAACCAAGTATGCTATTACATATATATTTTTTGAAATGATAAAACGATCATAATTTTAATTGCTTTTCCATCTAAGTAACGATTAGTATTGTAAAATTTACTTTATAAATTTTCGCGGCTATAATCGGTTTATTCAACGATCATTTAATGGCATTTCTATATCATAAACATGAAACAGATATTGTTCGTAATAAATCTAATGGCACTTTTACAAATTACAGACATGCCCATGGGACAAATGCCGGTCCTGGAAATCGACGGTAAGGAATATCATCAGTCCAGGGCGATCGGTCGCTTCCTCGCGAAGAAGGGCAATTTATATGGATCCGATGATTACGAGGCCATGGAGATCGATGCCGCTGTTGATTCTATGGACGATTGTAGATTACGTAAGAATTTTGATATCATCAGCAAACGCGAGAGGATAACAGATTAATTACATAATCATCAAAACAACATAATTGTGACTTCACGAATCTTCCGTGCCGACGGGATTAATCAATATGACCTATGCACGTTGTGCATATGCAAATCGAGTAGGGATTTAATATTACTGTTGCAAGGTACTCTGCACAAAGCAGCTATTTAAAGTCAACAAGCTACGTATTTCCTGAACGATTGTCGCGCGCTGCATCATTATCGCTCTTCTCGCGACGTTTCACAACGGAAGCTCTGTATCTCTGTTCGCGACGACAAGAATCGTAAGGCAAATTTATTTTTGTAGCTCTGACCCATTATTATTGGGAACAAGATCCCGACTTTAAGGAGAAACTCAAGGAGACTGCCTTCGAAAAATGGTCCTTGTTTCTCGACAAATTCGAGGATCAAGTTAAAAAGAACGGCGGATATTTCGTGAATGGCAAGGTAATCATTTTTAATTGCGTGCCAAGCTACTCTGATCCTTGTCTCGTTAATTTTGTCTTTGTAAAGAGACAGAAATACATTTCTATTGTTTTAGCTGTCGTGGGCAGATTTCGTGTGGACTGGATATTGTGACTATCTGAGTTTCATCCTGGGCGGGGATCCGAACAAGGATCATCCCGCATTGAAGAAACTAGTGGACAAAGTTCGCGCTTTACCTAAGATTAAAGCTTACATCGAGAAGCGACCCAAGACTGAATTGTAAATAAAACAAAATTTGTGATTTTATACTCTTCCTTTGATTTGTCGTTCTTAATTAATAACTATTTTCTTTCGAAATGTTTTCTGAAAGAATAAAATGCTAATGCGTTATTTCCGAATAACTTCAGCCAATTTCTCTGCGCTTTCACAACAACTAATATTATTACGTGACAAATATAAAAAGGAAATAAAATCTTTTGCATTCAGTAAAAGTGTGTGTTTATCGCTTGTTTTTAAATTCATCTTATCTGTTTGAAAATGTTCCATATATTTATCGAGCGATTTCGTATATCTTCATTGATAACGTACATCTTCAATAATACCGGATATCGTGTTATATATCACAAAATTATCTTAATTTTTTAAATTACTATCGCAAATTATAATTTTTTTTATACTAAATTTAAAAATATTTTGTTTTTAATACAAAACTTATAAAGGTTACATATTTTATTCTTTCCTTATTTAATATAATCATATAAATATATCTCAATAGCAAACAATTTTTTTATATTATTAAAAATGTTACTGTATAGTTAATTTTATGCAATGTTTTAATTGAATCGACGATTCATTTTAGTGTAAAGAAATAGGATAAAAGCCCAAATTACTAACAATGTCTATATTACGTATTGTCCATCGAAGTTTAAATGCTTTTTAGGATATAAAAATTATATCTTGTGTTAGTTTATTAAATTGCAATAGAATTCTTAACAAGTCTAATTATTGTTGCAATAACTAATTAAAACTAAAAGCTAATCTACTAATTAGAAGGAAAATTTAAAATTCGAAAAACTAATTTTTCTTCCGGGCCATGTTTTATTATTATTATTATATTAGAGTTAAACAGAAAATAGCTACAAAGATGACAGATCATAGACGAAATTTGAACAATAAAAGTTATTGAAATGTGTGTTTCATAGTATCGAAATTGAGCAAAAAAATATAGAATAAGTTATTAATTTTATATTATAAATAATTAATATTAATATTATAATTAATATTATAATTAATTCATTTCTTTGTGCTTTCCCTAATACTACCGACAGTATTACAGAACGGACATCAATCAAATTAATTATAATCATATTTTGGCAATTAGCAGATATAACTTCTGGTAATACTAGGGTTTTTCTTTCAAAACATCGCAATCGTAATCTTATTCGTAATCTTATCATTTCTAATATTAGAACGCATTCGTTTAATAAAGTTTTGCCCCTCTTAATAAACACAGATCCATTTTGATTTGAGTTTCTCAGTTCTCGTCAGTAATTTATAGCAAACACACTTTGGTCCAGTACACTATCGTAACATTGCTTATCAAGTGCAGTATTGTTGCCCAAATAAAACTTTTTCGAGAAGACAGTTTTTTTTTTACTTATTTATACTTATAATGTTACGTAGTGTATCGCAATTTTGTTTTCGTGGACGTTGGGAACTGTGAATTGTGTTAGGATATATCGATGTAACTCGGCACATACAGTAGCCTCTCTCGAGTACACACATGTATTAGATATTAGAATCACGTGATACTGCGAGGTCACAAACAAGGAGCTCGAGGAAGGAGTCAGTCGCTTACGAGACCTTCGCGCTGTACGAATCGCTCAGAATAAAGTTTTGTTACTTTTGCATAACTCCGTGAATTCACTCATCCCACACGTAATCCTGTCAAATTGGAATATTATTTTGCGGGCATTCTGATACATATCGAAGTCAGTAAAATAATGATTATCGCTTTGAATATACATATAGAATAAATACATAAATTCATTGATATTTGTATTTAGCTTACAGTGCTGATATAATTAAGAAAAAATATGGATAAAGAAAAAAATAATCTTTTAATGGTTAATGTTGCAAAATAACTTTTGCTTTTCTTAAAATATTGGATTTAGAAAGTATTTTTTAGATTATTTTATATAACAATTTCATGTGAAAAACTGCAAATAATTTGTTTATCGAATTGATAGATTTATGAACAACGCGATTAAGAAATTATCATTAAGTACAATTGAGTTTGTTCATTATTATATTAATTGAGTATTTAGTTATTTACTATATTAAATATTTTCAAAGTTTGTAATAAGAAAAATATTTTAACACACCAAAGTATCATCAGTTATATTTAAATTAAATGCAATAAACTAAATGCTTAATATATCAATAATATATGGCCTTTCATTTTATGTAAAAAATTGAAAAACGCGATAAAAAATCAGTTTATCATTACTGTGGTATCTCGTGCTCGTAAGGTGCTGCCACACACCTTCGTCACGAAAGGCGAGCGAAGAATGTTATGTACGTCAGCAGACAATACGAGCAGTCGTGCTCGGGCCGGCGATCTATCGGTTTCGAGAGAATAATATAAACTACACGACTATAGGTATATATGTGTGCGTGTGTACGGTGTCTCAACTCAGTTAATTCCCTTTCCCAAGTCACCGCAATTACAATAACAGATTCTAGGTGTGATAATTGACAATGTGTCACTGTTGATTAGTATCATGCAAAATGACTTATATGAATTGAAACGCACTTGTGGAGTTCATAATTCAAACAGAAAAAGTATGCATTTTTTCGTTTTTTCAAACTCCATATGTGCACTTCATATTTCCAACTAAAGATAATTTTGTATACTTTGCACACCTGATAATATATCTCTATCTAATTTAGTTTTTACCCGTAAAACACTTTTGATAAAAGGACGCTTGTTTGTCCCGAGCAGTTAGATAAAGAGTATCGCTTTAGCTGTTACCACGCAATATTCGTATTCGAGTTGTGAGTTGTAAATAATTCTACATCTACTAGAAAGTTGATTTTTATAAGAGATCGGATTGTAGACTGCAAAGTAATATCATAATTATAAATTTTTCGTAACTTGTTTTTTAATTAACGAATTGATATGCTTATAAATTGACATCCTTCAAAAAATTATTATAAAATATTATTATTATAAAATTATTATAAAATAAATGCGAAATATTCTTAGACTATGTAAAGATATACTGGTCTCTATATTCTTATTTCCAAATCAAGCGAATCCTTATTTTCTAAATTTATTTTTATACTACTTCCAGAACATGTCGACGTACAAGTTAACGTACTTTAATATTGGGTGCGTTGGAGAGCCAACTAGATACTTGTTAAGTTATTGTGACATCAAATTCGATGATGTTAGACTCAGCTTGGAAGAGTGGCCGAAGCATAAACCAAGTATGTTATTTTTATGCTGTAATTTTGAGAGTATGAAATAATCGATTGTAAAGTCAATCATTTAAATATTGATATACTATAAAATTTATTCTGTGATTCTCTCATTTATCGTCAACTTCACTGCTCTCTCATTTAATTATATTTTCTTTATAAATATATTTGTAAAATTAAATATTTTTCAGTAATAATATAATGGCAAACATAAATCATTTTCGTTTTTACGAATCGTAGACATGCCCATGGGACAATTGCCGATATTGGAGATAGATGGTAAGACATACCATCAGTCCAGGGCTATCGCCCGTTTTATCGCTAAGAGAAGTAATTTATACGGGTCCGATGAATTCGAGGCTATGGAGATTGATGCCACAGTCGATTCTATCGAGGATATAAGACAAGGTAAAAATGCCAATGGGGTCAGCGAACGCGATCGTGAATAATAGGTCAGTGTTCTAGAGAAACCGGTTGGTATTACGTAATTGAAAAGGGGTACAGAAGTTTTCAATATCTCTACGCTAACGGGAGATCTGATTAATGAATATGATGAAATGCACGTTGTGCATTATGTTATAATTTGATGAGGGATTTTAATGTTACATAACAAGGTACTATACCATAAAATAAAAAAGCGGAAACTATTTAGAATCAACAAACCGTGAACACTTCCTGAACAATTGTTGCACACTGTATCACTATTGCTCTTCTTGCAGTGATGCAATGTGACTCTCTATCTCTGTGCAACTCAAACGCTTCAACTCAGATTTATTTTCGTAGCTTTGGGTGCTTACTACTGGGAACAGAACCCCGCTTTCAAAGCAAAACTCAAAGAGACCGCCTACGAAAAATTGCCCTTCTATCTCGACAAGTTCGAGGGTCAAGTTAAGAATAACGGCGGACACTTCGTCAATGGCAAGGTGATGATTATCGATTGTGTGTCAAACTATCGAGATACCTGTCTTGTTAATTTAATACGAAAATACACTTCTGTTATTTCAGTTGTCGTGGCCTGATTTCATGTGGGCTGCGTACTCGGAACGTCTAAGTTTTATCCTGACCAGGGATGTGAACCAAGATCATCCGGAATTGAAGAAGCTAGTGGAGAAGATTCGCGCCCTGCCCAAAATTAAAGCTTACATCGAGATGCGACCTAAAATTTAATAATACATAAGATTTTTTTATATTTATTACGTGTCGATATGCGTTCTTTGCTCAATTTTTTAGACCAAAATGTTCCATTAAAATAAAATTTGTAAAATGATAATATGCACACATTCATTATATTATCTATTTCAAAACGGATTGTTATATTTTTATTTAGCAATTAAATTATATGCATATATATTGTACAGCTGTCGTTTTATGAGTTCACTATACAGATGTATTGTCTGTAAAATAAAGCTAGAAACGTTAACTATCGTCGTAATAATACACCTACATATAAAAATGAATGCTGAAATTAATTCAGAGTTGCGCATATACGCACAATAAGTACATCGACAATATCAATAATATATATAAATATCGTAACTACCTTTTAAATATTTTGAGGAGACATTCCTCAATGCAATTTTATTAATGTATGCCTTGAAAGATATTGCAATTCTAATCTGAATAATTTTCTATTTTAAATTTTTAAAAATTTTCTACTCTAACTGATAAACAGCCAAATTTTTTACAAGAAAATTATTGTACAAATTGCTCTACTTCTGAAAAAATCATGGTTTTGCAGTCATATACTTTTCATCGATATAAACATCGAAATAATTTTGCACAAGTTGGCGCTCTTCCAGCATCGCACGAGGTAAAGAAATAAATTAATTAAGCGGACACTTTATGTCTTGTATTATACAAGTCTTTGATCGCGATTAATATCAAAACCGGTGTGCAATCTGGTTTTATCACAAAATATATAATTCACGACACACATAGAAGAGAAAACAAGAAGCTAGCTTGCGCGTTGACATGCCGATCTTGACAGAACGTTCCCCTTGATCTCATATATCTTATTATTAACGAGAATATTATAATAACTATCGCTATAATGTTCATTATACATTTTTAGGAACGCTGATATTGAATCTGCAAATTCTCCTCGCTTCTGCAGAGAAGACTAGCGTTATTAAACAGCCATGCTATAGATAGGGAAATATAATGTTCACACACATACGTACTTTAGATATCAAACATCCATGCTTCATGTCCTGTGTCGACAATTATAATTTCCGGCTTGATTGTTTGCGTGAAGCAACACACGTAAGCGTTCAGTCCACAAACCACAAGCGATGATTTTAATATCGTTTATTTACATTATCGGTATGTTTCCATCTATTTCGCACTTTTTTTATGCAATCGAAATGATCGAATTAGTTTCCTTTCTCTTCCTTAGACAATAACTCTTTGCAAAACTCTCACTTTCTCGACAAATGCGTCCCACGCTCATTCATCCCGATGTGCCTCATCCAGGACATTAAATCCATGTTGGTCTTGATTACGGAAAAAATCTCCTCGGATTAGAAGTTTGTACAAACCTGCGGTTTCCACAACCAAAGAGTTCCGATTTGTGCTCGGTGTTCTAATTCGAGAGGCGGCGTTCTCCCGCGATGAATGGACGTCAGGTGACGAGTTCGAAGTTTAACTCGCCCATGTAGCGCGCCAGCTCCGTTCCGGTGAACTCGGTCTCGTCGAGGTCCTGAAGGCTGGAGTTGCTGATCGTATTGGCGCTCTCGATGCTCGGATGACTCTGAAATCGCGGCGGCATCGCAATGACGTTTTCCTGTTTCGATGCCGAGCTGGTCGATGAATTCTTCCGATGCTGCGCGAAGAATCCCTTCGTGCCGAGCCCCAATCTCTCCGTGAGGATTCCTGCTAGAAATACCAAAGTATTAGAAATATCTTTCCTATTCTGTCAAATAAGAGTTAATGCGCAGAGCAAAAGTTGCAGAGCGTTTTTTTTTTAACCGCAAATGCATTTCGTATAAATAGAATTTTTGCTTCTTACTTTGAAATAAATTTGCTTTTTAATAATAAACTATGATACTGATTGTAGAAAACATATGTATGTATACAAATTATAATATATTTTTCTTGTGACTATAATTTTTCGTAACATTTTTTACAGTGAGTGTGAGACGGTGCACAAAGGTTAACACCTTTTTTTTACAGTTTTGTCCTTACGGATACCTATAGACACTTTAACTACGAAGCAATAAGAGTCAGTTTCGAAACGCTGCTAATTTTATTAATAAACAATAAGCATGCACTTACTGTTTCAAAGGAAACATTTTTACGCGCATTTGAAGCTCTTAATATATATTCACCATTCTTCAAGGCATTTCGATAAGACAAAATAAAAGTGTTTAAATCATTATTTGTATCTTCGTGAGATAATATTTTATATACATAACTATGTTGCATTGTGCGGACATGTTTCTCTATGTGAGAGGATCTCCCAATTAATTCGGCAAATTTAAAGAACTCTGCGTCATTAAATCAGCCATCATTGATTAAAGGACAGCCTACGGATTAATGAATCCCGCGAAGATACAGGTGCAAACAGACGCTACCTAAAGCTTTTGGCGACCTGTGGATCCTCAGTAGGCATTCGTTCGTGTTGTTGTTGCCCTCGTTGTTCAGGCCCTGCTTGCTTAAAGATGTCATCACGGTAAGTTGGCTGCTGTCGGAATCTCTGGACACTCTTCTGGTATAATCTCGACAGCCTACGGTCTCTCTCATCGTAGCCGTGATGTTGGATCGCCCTTCTCGCTCCCTCTGTGACTTCGCGAGTCCGTTCGGCCCGCAGGAATTCGCGTTCAGTGCGATATGTGTTAATCGTTGCTGTTCGTCGCTGACGGAGATCGAAGGCGAGTGCTGAGCGTCGTCGAATCGATGCCTCATCGACCTCTGATACCGCGACAAGCTGGTGTAAGTCGGCTGTCGACGGTTGCTCTTGTGAGACGAGAACTTCCTGATGCAATATTTGGGCAGCATCGACTGGAAAAAAAGATAAAGTAAAATTGCGAAAAGCTTGTGATTCTTGCAATGTTCTCATCGTAACTGACATTCTTATCGATAATGTCTAATGGAACAAAAAACGAAATTAGTAGTTAAGTTAACAGAATCTCTGTGTTAAAGCTAAAAATATTACATTCGATCATTATGTATAAATATATTAAATATATTTAAATATAAAAAATGCAAAAGGTACGTTTAAAAATGTTAAAAACGTAATAAGATATAATTATATATATTTAATATGTCGGTTATCAACTAGAAAATATTTTTTATTTTAATGTTACATAAAATTTATTCTTCTAATTTTTGCAAGTATATGATCGATCATAAATCGGCCCACGTGGGAGTCGTCAGTGGAAAATGAAGCGATTAAAAGCAATTCTCCGAAACGGCTCACCTTGAAAGCCTCTCTGAACTTGTTAGACATGATATTGTAGAGGAGCGGATTCACCGTGGTGGATAAATAGTAGAATACTCCCGACACGTACGTGAGTGTGGTATAGATTACGATCATGGTATCTTCCGGCTCATTGTCAGACGAGCTGCTTTGAGCGTACACGGCCAGCAACCTCTGAGCGTGAAACGGTGCCCAGCAGATGAAAAAGCCCATCACCACCGCGACTGTAAAGACAATGTATAATCATAATAATAATCATCAGTCAGAAGCCGGTGGGGAAACGGAGTAAGACGAATTCACTGATCTTTCACGTATATACAAAATAGGAAATGAAGCGAAAAGATTTCTACGAGATAAAATTAGAGCGTACTTTGATTAGAAACATCGTTTTCATTTTAGAGATTACGACAACTGTAAGATATATGCGCGCCGTTAGTGTCGGTTTCCAAACTGTAAGTGATTTTTTAAAGTTAATAGGATAAGGATTCATCTATTTTCAGGGATGAGATGTGAAGAAATCCACTGTGATTCATGATTCCCGCAATGCATCGAGGGAAATACGACGAGCAACAACGCAAGGTCATCGCGGGAGCCATTTGCCTTCATTTAGCGCTACTTCAGGTCACCTTTCGTGATTTCATTACTTCGCATCAAGAAAATGAACTTTTATTACATCGCACTAGTCACATTGCTGCGGAACGTTTGCAGTCTTCGAGAGACAATCAACCTTTGGCGATTGGAAAAGTCGAAAGCTCTCGGATCCTAGATTGATATTAGCTTTCTCACTTATTGATAGAATATTACTTTTGCACGTGCATAAAAATATCAAGTTAAAAATTAAAAAATGATAAAGATTTATTTAGTTTTTAAAGATTAAAGTTCCCCGAAGAAATTTTCACTTTAGTATATATATCAGGTATAGATAAGAAGAAGAAACATTTCACATTAAACGAAGTGACTAATAAAATTTGGGGGATACGATCTTGATGAATGGAAAGTGATTTACTTTTCCCAAGATAGGTTTAATATTTTCTCACAATTTCAGATAATTTCTACTTTCAAATTACCTAAGTTGAGTTCGGGTTCTCTGATTACACGAATATTTTTTTTTATATAAGGTCTTTACTCCGTTTCTATAGCCTTCGGCGAATGATAAAGGATAAGTTAGGATTTAAACACCACTCTTTTCAAATATTCCTGAGATCTGAATCGAATGAGACTGCAGTTGCATGCAATTGCTCCGTACGTGTTGCATTACAATAATAATTAAATGTAATTAATAAGTAACCCGCTTTTATCATATTTTTTTGTTAATCAACGTGTCTTCAACTTTTAAAGTATATTCTTATGTAAGATAAATTGAAGATTTACGAACACAATTGCGAGAAAAAAAATACAATTAAATGTTTCATTTTCTCAGCAGTGAACAGCACAACGCGAGCTATTTGCGGATGCTTTCGCTTAACTCATGTATATTCCACACATAAATTTTGTAGCCACAATCTTCTACAGTTAGACGGGGAGCGATGTAATATCTGTTTAATTTAATGTTTAAAAATTTTCGAGGAATTAAGGCTGTGAAGGAAAGATTATCAAGAAACCGTGAAGATCCTAAATGCAGAATTCAGTCGTCCATAAAGACGTTTGAGAACGCGAGTGAGATTAATGGATCCCTTTGTAACTAATGCTATAATATGATAAATGATATAGCTTTATAGCTCGTAATTAACGACGTATACCGAACGTAATGGAAGCCTAGAAATATCATAAGCAGAAGATATTTCTCTCTCTCGTTTTGTGTTGCAAGTATTACAATCTATTATAATGAGATACTTTATGTGCTACTACTTTCTGTATCTGAGAAGAAAAGGCGAAGAAATCTAAATCTTGATTTTGGAAGTGTGACTCGGTAATTTCGCAGACATGGCCTTCGAGAGAAGTTTTTAAAAAGACTTTAAGAAAAAAAAGCTATAGAAAGGCTAAAGAAAGGTTCAAGAAAGGGTTACGCGAAATAACTGGGATCACAAGAATTATGAATGATCGCAGGTGTGAATACACAAGGTTAAGAACGCCGCGGCGCCGTCGCAAATACTTATATTGAAATTGGTATAAGGAGATGGTAAAAATGTACATAAAAAGAGTTTTGCCCTTTGCCCGTGCGTCCTCGGGCGGAACAAAGAGGATCAGAAATGTGCCGAAAAGGTGAATGAATTATGTAGAACAAAATAATATTTCAAAATCTAACATAAATTTCTGCATAGCAATGGAAAAATTTAAAAAGTTATACCAAGAAAATATTTGCGTACTTTCGTTACAAACGTAATAATTTAAAAAATCGAACTTTTGCTATTTTACGAAATTATTTTCGCGATTAGGTAAATAATTTAAGAAAACTCAGCGTTCAAAGAAAAACCCGATTCTCTCTTTTTTTCTTATAAAATAGTTGCAATATTTTAATTGTAAGGAAAAATTAATAGCGAAAGACTCAGAGATAAATAATCGTGGTTCATTAAGAGCGATTCTAATTAACAGACGAACTTTGCTTTATTTTAAGTTGTGCCTTGCCAGAGTTTAAAAAATGTGTATAATATTTTACGTGGCAGTTTTCGACTTTGGAAACTTGAAACGAAAAAACTCCCATCTCTTAATATCTTTAGAGAAACGTTTCGTAATTTATGGAAAAATTCACGGTAACTAACTTTTCCCAATTTGTGAGATACTGCAACCGTAAATACGCGCTTCTGGTCGACTTGGGATCGAAAACACAAGTGAATCATCGGTGCGTTAATTCGAAACACCGTGTTTCGTCACAGTTTTTCGTAATGGCGGAAAACGTTCGGCGTTATGGAAATGCGGAGGGATGTGTTTTTTTTTTCCTCTTTTTTTTGCAGATAGAAAGCCGATTTTATTTCCACGCGTATTGTCGACAAACGAGATTCGCCCACGTGCTCGACGGTATGAAGGTCGACATTTTTATTTCGATTATCACTTCGGCCGAGGCACCTAGTCACCGTAGGAGCGAAGATAAGCGATCCCGCTGCGATCGTAAATTCACCGGGCGACTCGAACGGTTCCTCGTTTTCAGATTCACGAATCTGGCCGGTACCATTGATTCGCACGTTTAAACACGATGGTATTGCGCAAAACGAAAAAATGTCACATGAAATGTGACATCTTTTATTAAATATCTTTTATTGCTTTCCATATATCAATTTAATGCATGCGCATTTGTTTGTACTTGAATATTTCTGTTATTGTTGCCATACATCGTAAATGTTACGCGCGTTCGCTACATATGTGCCATCATTACTTACAAATGTGCAACTTAATAATGGAAAAAACATTGCGTAAAAGTGACGGACGTTTGTCATAATTCATGAAAGCTCGTTTATTTTCGTTTGCTTAAAAACGTTTTTTTTTTAATTTTATGCGTGAGCGCGAATTTCAAAGTTTACCGCTTCAAATGTACATGCATATAATCTTTATTATATAAATATCAGTGAATGCGCCATATGTCCGGACAAAATTTTTAATAATGAAGTTTTCGCCTATTAATAATTTCCGTTTCCAAACATCGTGTATGGATTTGGGAATTATGTTATATTAATTTCAAATTTATGTATATGTTCAGACACATATAAATTTATATACGTCCATGACAAACTTTTAATTATATTTTTTAATACAACTAGAAATATATCGCGAGAGTTCGAAGATTTAAGATAAACATTAATATCTCCCTACGACTTATATGGAAACATCAACACATCATTCAGCGTCCCTCATATGCTTCGTTTCAGATCCAATGGACCGTTTGATAACACGAAGATTTCATTACGAAGATAACCACGACCTGAATAACTTTTCGATGCCAATAAAACGTATATCTTCTCCGCTCTCGTTTTCGTGGAACGCGGGTGATTTCTTTCGATCGGCGCGAAAGAAAGGAAAACATAGACGCGCGTGTAGAAAGAAAACTTTTCTCTTCTTCGAAGGCATTCGGAGGACACGCATTATCCCTGCGAGAGTAAATGAAGGGAGAAATCTTTAGTCTGTGCCCAAAAGAGAGATGGTGTAATTTACCGAAATGCGCTTGGCGAAGCGCTGATCCTCCCTGATGATAAATTGAATTGGCGTGAATAATCAACGATCGCGAGGGGGAAATTAGATGATCATTATCCCGATGGCGATCCAGAAATCGAAAGTAAAAGCAAAAACGTCGTTTAGGTATTTTTAGTCGGCACGCGGACCCTCCGTTTTCCATCAAGATCATCTGGATAACATAACGATGGTTTAGGGCGGGATGTGCGTGGAATTCGAAGCGCTATGAAATTCTTTTACAACGAGGGATTACGAGAATGCGATAACTATGATTTCGAGATCGACGGCGTGTTTTTCCATATATGTTTTTTCTTCATTAAGCTCGGTATAAGTACCCTCGGTGTTTCGATGAGAGGAGCCTAAATAAAGCTTCTTGCTGCGAGATTTGTGCAGAGAGATTTGTGTTACCGCTATTTCCGACGGTGCGTTTGACTCTTGCATAAGAATAGACTTACATAAGAGTCAAAAATCTGACCAATAAGTCAGATAACAGTTTCAATTATTCGAGGAGTAACGGCTTATCAATTTTTCATTGACGGGGAATACTATCGTATCTGGCGGTACGTGCATAAGGCGCAGAGATTTCAGAGCTCTTGACTCATCGCGATTTTTTAAGAAGTAAAGATACGGGAGGCACGGGAGCTCGAAACGTTCGGCATATCGTGCGCTTACACGAGCGCATAAATCGCAACCGGGAAGAGAGAGAGATCTGCAAACTGCCATCATAATTCAGAGTAAATTTGGATGCAACCCACGATCACGTGCAAGCTTCGATACTTCGGGGAATTACTCGAGTCTTACGTAAGTCGGATCGGTCGGAAAATAGATTAGAATCGTTCCGGTTAGCTTGAGCAAAAGGTATACAACCGGCCGCATCACCAAAATGCATTCGTGAGTATATGCGCGACAATATGGCAATCGCGTTTTGGGTTTGCCTAGTCATTTACGTTAAATATTGTAATACATGCAAAACGCACAATATAAGTAAATATAAATTTGTAATGTTTCAATAAATTTTCCATCTAAATGTTTATTATAAAAATACGATTCTCTAAGTTCAACGGCATTTTCTTATAATACGCATTGTCTCATATTTTATAAAAAGCATCGACTAATTGAATTATAAGTTGACTTCTATGTTTCCCCAATATACTTTCCCCTTTACATCGCTCAAATTTGTCATTAGACTCGACAACCTTGAAAGCAAAGTTCGCAAGAAATTTAATAAAGAGATCTTGATCCAAAAGTTGGATGGGGAGGCCTCTCAACTTGTCGATGGTCGACCGAGGATAAAATCGGCGCCGCCACGTGGCACCGTGAATGATTAGAAGCGTGACAAGAAGAGCAGGTCGTTTATCCATGGCTAAGTATTATACCGAGGCGCGAGCGGAATAATTATTCGGCCTTCTAGACGCAAGTTCGCCCCCGGAACGCGAGCTCGCTCGTAGCGAGGCAGAGAGAAGACAAGGAGATAGCTCACGAAAAACATCAATAACGGTCCGGGTCTTATATACCCTCATATTTCAAATTTCATCACTACGTTGGGGCGCTGCTGGATGCCGATTTGATCTTTTTTTTTTTTTGCGCCGAGGTTAATACTCGTCGCAATCGATTCGCTGAAAGTGTAACGATACGCTTTTTTTACGAGAGAAATAACGAGATTGGCGAATACATTCGAATCGATTGGCGAATTACGAATGCTACGTCTCATCCAATTTGGGATTATCGTATATTCGCTTTAAATCGAGCGAAAAATAGGGTTTTAAAATTGAGGAGTTTAACTTACAATCCTTTAATCGTCGTTCTGGAATAATTTTGTAACGTTAGAACTCGGATTTCAATTTTATTGAGAAGAGACTTTTAAAATCCGTCCAAAAAATTTACCAACGTTATATAAATCTGGAGACAGCTAATATGCAACAACGGAATATAGAAATATGAGCACTTCAAAATGTTGAAATATTCTTGTTCTTATTCGTTTGACGTCGTAATATTTGCTTGATTCGACGGGGAATCGGTGGAGTGGACGCCAGTCGGCGGAGGGTTGGCGGAGGATCGGCGGAGTGGACGCCGGCCGGCGAAGGGTTGGCGAACCGGCGTCCACTCCACTGATCCTCCGCCAACCCATTTTGTGATATCATTTTTGTTAAAGAAAAATAAAGCTACTATATCACTTAGGTTGGATTTTTGGATTTACAAAATACGTTGCATGTACTTGGCGCCTTTTTTTACCTTTTTTGAAAAAGGTATATGTATTAACGCTTAATATGTATATCCAACCTGATAATTCTGAAAATATACGGCTGTAATGTAATCGAGTCCGAACTCGGTTGATTTATCAAGACATGGGCACGGCTGGCTATTTCCAAAATCTCATCGTGTTCGGTGATCTCGGTTGATTGTCCTGCTGAAGAAAATAGCTCAGCCTCGAGAGACTTGTCAATGGTTCTTCCAACGAACGAGTTCTAGTCTATCCTATTCGTATCACGAACGAACCGTGGTATCGTAAGAATGACACGTCGCGCAAAGATCTATTACGTGTTCGAGGGCAATGCGGAAACAGCGTAGAAATTTTCTTTTCCCATCAAGACTTTCTGAAGGATGATTTGTTAGTAAATTATTGTATATAAATGTAACATTATTTTAATTCAAAATATATTAATTCAAATTTATATTCAAAACTGGAGATTTACATATTATTTTTCTGAAGATAACTTCTTAAATTTTTATTAGTCTTTTGAGTAGAATTAAAATAAAGAATTGCAATATGCAAAAGATTATTTAAATACACATGGAGTAAGAAAAAATTTTTCAAAAATATGCTTATATATACACACATTTACATATTTTTAGTTGTTTGTAAAGTTAAGATATGATTATTTACTACAAATTTAAAAATAAGAAAAGAATTTGAGATGTTTAGAAAATAGAGCACGCACATGTAAAATAAATTTCCTACAATTTAAATCTAGATGTCGAATATAGCGGAATTTGTAAAGCAACCAAAGTAAATGTAAATAATTTCATATGAACGGTGATGTCGCGGCGAAAAAGAGAAATATATGTGTGGTTGTAAAAAGCCGAACAAATGTCCTCAATCCTCGAATAAAATCGATATTTCTTGATATCTCTGATATTTGTGCACCGAGCCGAACACGTGACGGACTGATATTATTGATTTCCGTTTTAAAGAAATTCGCGAAGCCAGGCACGTTGATATGGCAAATATCGCGTCCCGTCAGAATCAGTAGAAATAACAGTTTTCTTTCGATGTTTCCCTCTTTTAGCAGTCCAAGCTGAATTTGGGAACGGCAATTATTCTTGTCTAATTCTCGTATTTTATTTGGGAAATGGGCATATACAACGTCTATATGGTCCAACTAGAAATCCGAGTTTCGAAATTATACGAAACTCTCGATCTCGCCCGGACTTTGCTTGATATTGAATCATATCACGAGACGTATCTATTTTGATGTTTATAACGATGTATGCTTACAGGTTTATATTTAATAAACAAGCGACTTTAAAGTGTCTCTTTATCGCCACAATTTTGCGTGTTTGCGAAATTACTTGCATATTATCAAAACGCGGCAAGGCGCTTGTAGCGTTATTCGGATATCTACGTTCTTTTAAGCAAAGTTTGAATAATTAAGCACAAATTTGAATATTTCACGACATTGCTGCAGAAAAGTCTGGCTAAGCATTTGTAATATGCCAACTCGCTTCGGGCGACTTAAGCTCATTTGAACTTTTCGTGAGAAGAGAACGTCTGGCGTGATACGTTTGAATTATTTGCATCTGAACCTATGCGAACTTACGAACTTCAAACTAGAATATGTAATATGTTACATTCATACCGCCAACCAAGCATTAATGTAACTAATTACTGATGTCATTATTGGCATAAAGCTTGTTTAATTACACCATTGTATGATATATTTCTCTCTGAAAATGTACCGCACAAGTACCGCATGCAAAGTGGGATACATTTTTATAACAGATTCCTCGCCAAATATAAATTTTTTCTTCGGTCAAAGCTTTCTAAGTTTTAATTATGCCTTTAAAACTAAGTTTTAAACTGGGATTTTGTTAAAGCTCTTTTGAAATTGATTGCAGTTTTACTATCCGTTTGACTCCTTGTGTGGACTTATCATTACACAGTGACCTATTTATTACGATGACCTATTTATTACGATGTTCTGCGTATCGATTCAAAGTATATTCCTTGAAAAAGGGCATAAAATTTCCTGTAAATTTTTCCGAGAGTTATGAGCTCTATTGGGACATCGATTGTTATATTCGGCGAATTTATTGACAGATCTTGATAAAAGTCTTTAATGACTTCTCCGACTTGGGAATCGAAATAAACCCGATTTCAATCATCTTAAACCGCGTTTCTAAGGATGCTCGACCGCGCGCTGTAATTTCCGACGATCAAAGAAACCGCATCGCTTACCGAGCATGCGAATAACGTTCCTCTGAGCGTTCGTCTTCCCTCTGCTGCTGTCCACGTGATTCAACACACCGGGAACGTGATGTCTTTTACTGACGGTGGTGGTGAGCATGCTCGAGCGTCGCAGCTTGATGGCGATCAACACGTACAGCACGGTGATTATCGTCATGGGCAGCACGAAGAACAGGATGGTCGAGATCTCGAAGGCGTGCTCGATTAGCGTCCACCGCAGCGAGCATCTAGCGCTATCCAGGTTGGCGGTGCCATTATAGTGGTCGAAGATAATGCCGAACTGGATGGCTTGTGGTACGGCGAGGCAGAGAGCCAGCAGCCAGATCGCCACCACGAACTTCACCGCTCGGGATAGCTTCGACATTGTGTGCGAGATGAAGGGATGGCAGATCGCCACGTATCTGCGGAAAAAAACACACGCAGAAATATTAAAAGGGGCAAACATAGGCTTCATCTCGCAAATGTCCGGGTTTATCGATGTTTACACACAATCCAAAATCGCGGCTAGAATCGACGGATATTGGAACTTCTCTTGGCATTTTATTTTATCGATCTCCACACCAGATTGGAGTTTTATATATATATATATATCGCGGGGTTTTTCATTTTTTCACGAATTTTTTCACATGCGAAAAAAATAAATAAAACCCGTGATCAGGATACCCGAATGATTGGCAGGGTATGGCTATGGGATCAGCGAGCGTCATATATATTTATGACATTTTTATCAGTCAGGTTTGATATAGGTATGCGCAATATAATCCGAACCCACCTCTCGATGGTGAATGCCGTGATGGTGAGAACGGTGGCGTTGGTCGAGGTCTCCGAGGCGAAGCTCTGGATAATGCAGAACGCCTCGCCGAATACGTACGGAAAGTGCGACCATATATAATACATCTCCGGCGGCAATCCGAACACGAGTAGCAGGAGATCGGACACCGCGAGGCTGAAGAGGTAGTAATTGGTAGCGGTGTGCATGGACTTGTTGCGCGCGATTACCACGCACGTGGAGATATTGCCGATCAGGCCGGTGAAAAAGATCACGACGTAGATTATCGTGATCGGCAAAACGATGTACAGGGAATCCCGTCGGCCGTTTTCGTCTCTGTCAAAATTATTTTGGAGCAAGGCAACGATCGTGCTCGAGTAGTTCTCGTATCGCGGATTCGCGTAAACGACCGTGGAACGAAGCTCTTGCTGATTATCGTCTTTCGAGAGACTCCAGGAGTCCCTCGCGAGTCCCGGGTCTTGAAGGACGCTGGTGATATTCGCTATCGTACCCGAAATCATCCTGCTTCTTTTATCGTATACGGATCGGCGAGCGATTAGCATCAAAGGATAACGATCGGCAAAGATACGCGTTGACTTCGCGAAGTAGGAAGCAGATTAATATTTGAGACTTCGTGGCCGAAGTTTTCAAATCGGCAGCTCAAACGCGAGCAGATATCTCTGCGCTGCGGTATCTCAGTATCTCTTCTGCCTATATTTTTGCTGCTTTAATTCGTTTATAAATATTTCGGATCATCAGCTGAAATTGTCACGCAGTAGCGACAATTTATCCTGTGAAATGCAATTACGATGTCTTCTCTGGATAGTATTGACGTTTCCGTGAAGATCCGTTGTTTAAATCCTGGCTTATGACCGATATTGGTGCATTTCGGTCTACATCTTGTCGGAAGCGTCAATATTTCTTCACGAATGGTTTCTCAAGATAAGATCTTTCCGCTGTTTTCCCTTCGTGTTAACCTGAAATTGCAAGTTTCTTTTTAATTTTTACGACGTTTGGGCGACCGAATCTGCGTTTCAAAAGAGCAAACGTCGCGCGATACGATCATAATCGAGCAATTAAATTTCAAACGCGAGATTATCGCGTTCTCGATCTTCTGCATTTCATGCAGTAATGATATATTATGGATGGTACTACGGTTGGCATTACGGTTGGATAGATAACGGTTTCCATCATCCGTCGATTAACGAGACGACATACCACGTCCTTGCCCGACGCTTCGATTAATTTCGGTCAATTTGCGCGAGAATTGAAGGGCCGTCCTATAAACTCCTCAATTATAGGCCGACGTGCAATGTTGTTCTTTCCACCAGCTCGTTTCGCGATCGATATGAAAGTTCTAGCGTGAATTTTTGTCAGCGCCGTTTGACGTACCGAATAAACTGACCGTCTCGCTGCATCGCGAATCCGCAATCATCTCGTGTCGCGAGAGATCGGCTCGATCAATTATTCATGTCCGTCACGCCAATTACACAATAAATCCGCTAATGTATAATAGGCTCCGCTGACTCGGGAATATGCTTGTGACCGTTGCTGTACGCACGCATTATAATAGCTTCATTCATTAGTTTCATTTACGTCGGCGATGGATCCGGTCTATTTTCCGCGAACGCTGTCTTTCATAATGGTCTCATTAAGGGGTAGAATTATTCACGAAATCCGTCGCTAATGAGAGGTAGAGGTCTACGAAAAGATTTTAATAGCACGTGCGATACGATTTCCAGCCCGTATATGATATCCCGGTTTGTTAACAAAATATCCGCTTTCCACATTGTCACCATTGTTTGCCATTGTGTTAAACTGCTCTGACAAGGATATCGCCTTCCGAATATATACAGTGACCTTTTGACATATCGCCTTTAGTCGCGGTACTGGGCTATATACACGTACCGCAGCCCATTCAAACTTCAAAATATCGTGTTTCCCTAAGTACGACAAATCATTGGAGATGGATAGAAATACGAGAATTTTATTGAAATAAAATCACGGTGCATTAAGTGCAAAAATGGTCCGACATATATAAGACTTTTTTAAAATCTAAAAATATTTTTTGGATGCTATACTGTACATCATAATTTTTTATATGACAGATTTTTAACATTAGAATTACCAATAATTAATTTCTACTATTCAAGTATATTGTATATATTAAAAAAAAAAGAAATAAAGGGGAGAAAGTAAATTAATCAATTTAATAATTTTCATATTGCAAAAGTCATGAAAAATTTTAGAAAATAGGTACACTATTAAAAAATTTGAATAATTTAAAAAAAATTACAAGAGTTGTATCGATTGCTTTGGTAGTTACAATGTTAAATTTAATCATGATATTTTAACTTTATAATGTCTCAAGATGCATATATTTTACATACGCAATACACAACACTCAGAGCTTACACGCGTGTTGACACAGATGCACCAGTTATGTTTCCGATAATAATAACATTATTCTCAATAACTGATCATTTTTCTTTTTTAACACCGGTGAATGTAAAATATATTTATCTATATAATGTAAAGATCCTATCGATGCAGAATGATCCCGACTTCATTCACGAGCCGCGTGAGCTGCAGTTGCAGCCGATATTTGCTCCAGTCATTTTGTCAAAACAAACTAGACCTTCCGGCCAAAAATCACAAATCGCGCACGGCACACCACGTTGCATTCTCGACGGAGTCCTAAACCCGTTCTGCGTCGTCACGTCCGCGAAAATTGTTTCCAACGCGCGCGGCTGTATGTGTGCAGTCATCTCCACGCTCGTTGCCTTTACGATGATGTTGTCATTGGCGACGCGGTGCTTTCGTAAACGCCGTTTATCGACAGAACGGACAGAACGGAAACACATTGTGCTATTTTCGACGCGGCTCGTGCTCCCAGCTGACACCCAACATTGTCTAATTACCGTCAATGAGTCGTTAAATTCTTCATGGTCGCGCATTTTATCCGAAAACTGCTCCGCGAAACGAATACGAGAAATTCTCTGATTTATCCATCTTACGTTTCGTCATCTCGTCAATTTTCACGTAAATGTTTTGGGCAATTTGTCTGTATTTCGGGTTCTCTTATCCCGAGTTAACGAACTCTCTAACATGTTATACTTTAGACACAACTGTCGGTTTTTATTATGTACTGTGTCTTTATCTAATTCTTATTTATGTGTAACACTAATGTCCATTTCTATCAATGTAGATTAACTTTAATCGCGGTTTAACTTACTTTTCATCTTTTTATAATTCTTGAAGTTAGAGAAAAATAAAAGGTAAGTTAAAGATTAAAGTTAATCTGCATTGGTAGAAACGGGTATATAAGCAGTCCTCATATAACGCAAATCCAATCTTTTATTTCACAATTTTAAAGCACGTGATCTTTAATTCTGCTCTAGTTGTTGTATTGACACGTCCAAACGCAAGGAGTGCTGTCAGCTGAAATTTACATTTTAATAACCGAAAGCTATGATTGGTTTACAAATAATGCATGTATGAGCTATCCTACTTGCATCGCATTAAATTTTAATGGAAAATCTCTCAATAAACGCACAGTTGAGCTTTTATTTCAGCAAAATATTTTCAAAAGCCTCTCACATTAAAATGCCTCTTCGCGAACCACGGCTTTCCTCATCCTCAAACTTTTCGAAGCTGTAGCAGTCTAGTCATTTATTTGACTTACATGTCTGCGCTCGTTAATTTTTTGGCAACTTGACACGAAGTTTCGGAACATCGGGACCCGCTCAGTCAGTAAATCACGGTCCTGTTTTGTTTTAAAGATTTAGGAATATCTGATTTAGGGATCAACGCTTCTCCACTTGTTCCTCTTATAACTGCCACGTATATTTATTATCGTATACTCTCATTCGAGTTTTATATTTATGAAATAGCGCGTGCGAAACTTTTAAAATAATAACACGAAAAATCACTTAATACAATAATGATTATTTCCGCGAGACATTTTTACGACGCGTCCCGATCGTGACAATTAAATAAACGCGTAGCTGTGAATCCCGCTGCGTCGCTCTCGATTAAGCTCTTGAGATTCTAGTCAGAATCAATCGTTTACGTTACACTCTTGTCGAATCGATGCGAACCAATTCCGTAACGCTTATTGCGCGCGTTTATTCGTGTGCATGCGATGCACGACTCTGCAAATGCAGCGAAGTTTACTCGCGTTGGTTCTACCGAAAAGAATTGAATGTATAATTTCGAAAAGGGCATCTCGCATTTTTTTGGCTCATAGGTTCTTTCACTAAATGTACTCTAGTCATATGACAATACCTTAAAAATATTTTTTCTTTCGTATTCTATTGTGATTTGACCCTAAAATGCAAATTGTAAAGTTTTTTATCACTGGGTACAATAGTTTAATATTAGGTCAGTATTTTTTTTTATTCTCGAAAAATTTTAATTTTCAGAGATGTGCCCTTTTCGAAATTGCACATTTAATTGTTTACGCGATTAAATTCTCGTACCTCTCTCACCTGAAGTATCGACGTGTTAATTAACAATGGTTCCCGGTCGGATCAATTTGCGAAATGCAATACAATATAACGCGCAAAGCTCTGTGTTGGAACAACAGGCGGTCCAGATTAACGCACAATAATCCTTGTTGGAACAATACGCAATGTTATATTTCCATTAACATACAGAGCTCTTTGTTGGAATAACTGGCTGCTATCGACCGGAAAATTAATCCTCGCATCCGTGGAAGGCGTCAACGGTGAACTCCACCGGGACCATAATTCAATCTGTCATCTGATCCGAGTTGGATTCGCATTATCACCGAACTCGGCGCAAATATGATAGGGAAACGCGAGAATGTGACGTCAATTGACAGCCGTGGAATGATAGTCGAGAGCGTTAAACCTATTTTCTTGAAATAAAACATCTCGGGGAAATGCAGCGCGCCTCGGCCGATCGATCGCCTTTGGTTAGGATGATGCGAAATTGGCGCAGCCACTTGATAATGTATACGCATAGCAATTGCTCGTTCAACCGAGATCGAACGCGACGTAAGAGGCGCTCGGAGATGTTATGCAAACTTCGAACAGTTTCGCGTTAAATCAAGCGGTTCTCGTAACAAATCGAATCTTTTATTCCGAGTAATTTTTAGTTGCATAATTTTCAATTTTGCAGTTTCGGAATTTTATTTTCAGCTGGTATAAAATATATTTAAAAGAAATGTCTTGACTGACAATGAGATAATGGAAATTGAACAGTTAACAATCATAAATGGATTACGAATTATAAAACGCTTTATGTAACAGACATTTTTAAAGTTAATGTAATACTAATTTTTAATTAGCACAATTTTCTGATGGAGTCTTTCTGATGGAGTACTGTTGTAACTTCTTGGTTTTTGAATTTACACAGCATTGTAATCAATCAAAGTGTTGATAAAATATAGTCTTCTCTCTCTCTCTCTCTGTATTGAGATGAAGAAGACTTCTTATTTTTTATAATTACAAATTAATTACAAATATAAGTGTAATTACGAATAATTACCAACCAGAATTTATGAGATTAGGGGAGCGGAAAGTAAAATATGAAGTTTTAGTTTCTAATTTAGTTTCTAATGTAAGCGAACAAGTTTCAAAGAAGTCAATAAAATTATTATATTGCACGTTTTAGGGTGTTTGACAGTGAGAGTAAAACGATTTGATTAATTACGACGAGCGGGACGTTCTGAATTAGATTTGTCAGAGAACTCTATAACTTCAAGATCTCGATATTTCAAACATTATTAATCTTTCTAGCAAAATATTTTTAATATTTCGCATTTATATCGCCATTATTAATGAGATAATTTATAAACAAAATAATTAACATTTTAAATAATAATACGAAGTTCTTCTTTGAGTTTATAACGGAAAATCAAACGAAGAAAATTGAGTATTGGTATTTGCCATAAATATATAAAACTTAGCAAGAGAATTTATTGAATAAATGTTACGAAACTTATTATAAAATTCTATGCTCCAGTTTTGTTACTAGAATATTTGAGAAGAATTTTACTGACAAAACAAATTCGCGGACTTTTCCTTCATTTCATAAAACAGCAGCCTCTGTAGTATCCAATTATTGGAAATGACATTCCTCGGTTATGATCGCGCGCAATATTCGTGATTGCAGCTTTTAGTGCCATTGAAACCGTTGAATATCGATAGCACGGACCATCTATTAATTAATTGAAATCTCATACGTGGAAATTGCACTTGCCGTAGTAAGTTTATTTACTATTGAGTTATTTTCCACATTTTTCTCAAGCTGTGATTATTCGATATACTGATTTTACTTGTTTTATTTATATTTCCTTTTTAATTTATAGAAACAGCTATGACTTGGAATGTATATGTATATTTAATTTTTAACCTTTAAATGCCCCGTGAGGTCCAGCGGACCCTAGACCCTTTAGAATGAAATGTTTTCAAATGTTCTTGCCAAAAATGGAGCTCATGCTCCCATTGATGATAGTTGAGTGATTGACCTACCCGTTTGTACACTTAGTAGTACTCAGTTTACTTAATTTTTTATACTATGTTGAAATTGAAATTTTAACAATATAAGCATTTTATTCTCTTTTCTAAGCCTTGAACAACATTAAAAAAAATTTTCATAATTAAAGATAAAAAAATCAATGAGTAAGGAGACATTTTTTATGCTGGGGTCTTTTAGACCCCTCATGTCATTTACGAGATTCTTGAGAGGTGTGGCATTTAAGGGTTAACACGTGATAATTTGATGTTTACTATCTATTACAGCAATATTGCAGTATATACGCATCATAAACATAATTTTAAATGCACAAATGTAAATAATTAATGATTAGTTAAAAATAAAATAATAAAAATACAACGCATTTTGCTTGATAAGCGCTAATCGATGCGTCTAACACACTTTATCCAGATTATGCATCAAATGACGAAGAGGAAACGACAATCGTGCGAACAGGAATCGAATAAACTTGACAGCGTAAAAATACAGATAAGCGTACACTTGGTCGGAAAACAAAGTTATTTATCAAAACGAGCGAAGTTATTTATCACAACGAACAACGAGTTTTCCTCATTTATCTCTGTAGTAAAATAAGGCAAAATGTTGAATCAACTTTTAAACTGTTTCAAACTTTCCTAATCTATCTGCAATATTAAGATGCTTCCGTATTTTTCTTTCTCTCGTTATACTGATCGTACGTCGCAATTTTGCACGTTTAATTACAGTTTTTTGTTTTCTATATATAAATTCTATATGAAATTGCCTTACAAGAAAATTACAGAAACAATGTTTCTGTATTCTTTTATCGGTTGCGCGACGAATTGCTTAAGACAAGCGAGTTCCGGTGATGTATTATCGAAATGTATTACAGATCGGCGATACGGTCACTCTTACAGATTATTTTCCAGGAAAGCGCGACGCGTCTCATATTCAAGCCGCCGTTTATCATCGCAAAATATTCGATCGTATAAATCTTGACGACGATCTACTTCGAGACTGGAGCGAACTCGCCCATATTCGCATGATGCATGCGACGATCATAAATTTTAATTCTGACCCGCACGTCTGGTGTCACCTGTTGCATCGCGATTTCACAAACTTCCAGAATACGATTTTTTAACTGACTGTTCTGGATCATTGGATACCCCCAACGACGCGACTACTATTGAATTATTCCCCTTATCGTTTATAACAACTTTAATGGCAGCATTAATTTATAATACTAAATTAATTAATAGAATTTTTTGTAGATGCATTTTATGCAGGATTTTCGAGCTAATATTTTGGTAGAAATATGTATGTAAAAAAGTAAATAATATTTAAATATTATTAAAATTTGTTTTGGAATGCATATTATATCTGTACGTTTGCTTGAGAAATGTATATTATATATTATTATTATATATTATATTGTGTTTTGTATCACGTTACCTGGTAAAAATGCACGGTACGACAGAACGCACTTTCTTGCACCCGTGGTCGGTTTCTTTGATTCACGATATGTCATCACTTGCCTGTCTCTGTTCATTCACTGCAATAAAAATAAAATGAGGACGAAGGCTAAACGTAAATCTCGTGACAGCGTCAATTTCCCGTGACATGAATCATTGTCTTAAAAATATGTGGCGTGTATATAATATGCCACCTCTCTAATAGAACAACAATACCTTGAACGTCTGGCACGTGGGAGATTCTGTGTATACAATTTTTAGTTTCTATTTTTACTCCTATTTCCTGAACGCGAAGTTGTCCTAGTTATCATCGAATTTGATTATTTCGATGTGATAATTTATCGCGGTATTTTATTTCAACACTCGAATGACATTTTATCTCATTCTGTCTATAACAAATAAATCCTCCACTTTTTTGCACACAATTTATGTGTTTTACAAACTATCGATGTGTGTTTGTTTTGACAACTATATCAAATCGACGAAGATCGAAAAAATTCTACATACTACATACACGATCGTGCACAATGTCTTTGTATTGTACTCTCTTTCACTGTATCGCGAAGATCTGACCGTCACATCGTGCCGGGGAAAAAGCCGAACTCGATTTGGCGTGGAAATGTCGAATCGTGCCTCGAAGCTAACGCGTGCCGAAGATATCCCATGGTGGGAGTTTCGCGCCAGCGCGGCGAGAAGATCTCGACCACCTATTATCTATACATTCGTATCGCATAATAGTGTGAAACTCGATCTACGGGAGTAAAAATATTTTATCTAATTACCTGTGAACACAGACATATTATTCATCGTTAAATATATTATTACTGTTATGATAAAGTATATTTATATATACTATTATAATGAAAATTTACATTTTACTATGACAAACAAACAAGGGCAATATTGATAGCGAGTCTGCAAAAGCGATTGTCGTTTATTTAGCATTTCGACAATATGAGTATTTCAAGATGGTATTTAAATTGTGAATACTTCTTCGAGAAAATTTATATATGTTACAAATTTTACACACGCGATTAATTTTAATTTTAATTTAATTTATTGTTAAATTTCGTTGTACATGAGAGAAGGACATTTTGACAGAAAAGTCGAGAAAGTTGTGGCCACGCAATCCTACAAATCCTGCGGACGCTTTAATCGTAAACGTTGGTTTAATCGTAAACACCTGCTGCGTTCGCGGGATCTAAAGTGACGCAGTAAAAAGAAATTTATGGCGAGGATAAAGTTAAGCTCTCTTCGCTGTCACACAAAATCACGCGGACATCTTATTCACTCGAAAACTTCCGCTTTCCCCTCTGCAATAGCGCTTAATTGCTAATTTCGACGTTTCCTCGATAGCGTAATTTTCCATTAGCGGACTTTCTCTCGGTAGAATCCATTCTTTTGCGTCGCTGCATCCGGCCAGATGGCTGTAAAAGAACGCCTTTCGATGTCGCGCATCTTATACGGTTGACCTTTTTTTTCCGTTTAAGTTCACCGTACCTTTCCTATCACTCGTCGGACTTCCACTTCAACGCAGCAAAGTGCATTTTCTGAGACGATTAAAAACCATTTTCTCCAGGAAATTAAAAGTTCGTTCGAAATTGCGCGCACTTACGCGTGAAATGTCTCAAATATTCACATAAAGCCTTCAAGCTCCAAATATTTTCATAATTTATCTCTTTATAAAAAAGTTATTGCAAAAGATAAAAAAGTAGCTATATAGTTACATAAGGTTTTAAATTCAAGCAAAAAAGCTATTTTTGAGTGCGGAAGAAGAATTGCCATAAATTTAGTTTAAAAAAACTTTCCTTAAAATTGTTTATCTTCATGTAATTAATGCACAATTTTTATACGTATAATACTAATGTTAATTTTCATTATTTAAAGAGAAGGTATATTTCAATTTCTTATATTAAATAAGTACGTGTAATTAACTTCAATATTGTCTAAACAGATTATAACTTTTCGAATTTTTCCGCTCCGAGTTTAAGACAAGTTGCGGGCGAAGCTTATAAATAAGATAAAGTGTACCAATTAAGTACTTCGTCGGTGAAAAATTAATTGCTTCTTTATTAAATTAAGTAATTGTTCTTTTACAAGAGAAGAACGAGGAGCTAGGCGACTTGGTAAGCGGATTATATATAAAAAGGAAAAATTTATTGATCAAGCACGAGGAGAGGAGGGACCCCGTAAATTGAAGAGACGCGATATTTGTCCTACGCACCAGTCATACGTGCGGCACACCCTATACCCAATGCAAATTTTATTCGCTCGTTCCGCGTGATCCAAGTGCACTATCCTATTTTCTCGTTCCTTTCTTGTTATTGTTTCTATATTCTCCTTCAGTAATATCCACCTGGACTTCCTCCGCACGATCCTCTTTATGTACTTTCAGCGCACTATCGTCTATTTGCAGAAGAAAAGGCAGAATTCACCCCACGTACACTGAATAGAAACTGCTCACTTAGCTTAGGACAGCGACAAAACTTTTTACGACAATGGAGATTACACTTTCTTGTGTGGATGTATAGATGGATTGAATTCATCAACAAAATCTAAGTCAAGTCATAAGGTTCCTCGACTTCGTAAATGGTGTAATTTTATGCGTCGTTATCTAGAGACACGGTAATGTCTCGTGCCAAATATACGCGCTCGCGTATAAATTACGTTAATAATTCGTATTTAAACTGTAACGCGTAACTAAATTAATTACCATTTTAATTAGTACGAAAGGCAATATAAATAATTGTTTTTATATTAATTAAGTTCCATTATTTAGGATTTTGTTTGTTATCAGAATGCTTGAGTTGTTAATAAAAATAGCTAATTGAACAAAAATAGAAATCCAAAATAGCAGAAATCATTTCAGTCTAAAGTGATGGAAGTCGTTTTGCATTTTCGTCGAAAAATTGCCACGCCTTGCTATTTCTCGTTTCATGACCTTGCCATCAAAGATATGAACTACATAATAGTTGGAACTGTCGTAAAAATAAAATTCTAGACGCTGTGTGACGCTGCCGAATAATGTGATCCTCAAGCCATTCATTGCGTCGTAAGAAAATTACGAGGGGGCCTTGTACTAAAGCTATACATACGACATAGTCTTGACAAATGTCAGGATCACCATTTCCGTATTTAAAATGGCATTTTGTGATGAAAAAGAGAAAAATATGTATAGATTTATTTATTTTCTATACTCCAGCACAACTGAGCTTTTATTGCTAAATTGTCTATATATAGCTTTTATAATCGTCATATACAAACGTAAAAATGTATACGCTGCGATGCAATGTTAAAGTTTAAGTGGTCAAGCGATCAGTCGGATTTAGTTTATAGGTAGCAGTTAACACTAATCGACCTCGACAAGGACGTACATATTTCAGTTGAAATGCATTTCGATTCGGATGCATCAAAATGAACAGTAAAATACGAAATGGGAGGTAAAATATGATGGGATCAAAAATATACGACAAAATTTTATACGAAAATATAAAATGGGAGATCTATATAAAATAACAATCGCTTTTCATATAAATAGCCGAATTAAACATTTGTAATTAAACAAGAAGTTAATTGTCAATTTATTTGCATTGTGCTCGGGCCAATTTGAAGATGCACTCGAACGTGTAATATTAAAAAATCGTTAATTATAACATCGCTTACGAGTTATAATGAAATAATAAGGAATAAAAGAATACCGTTGAAACAAACGCTTTGATTTTATAGCCATTTTTTTATCTCTCACTCAGAACGTGTATATATATATATATATATATATATATATATATATATATATATATATATGGGTAGACTTCCGAAAACGGCCCCCCTCCGATTTCGATGAAACTTTGTGAAAAGCTTCGTTTTGGGTTAAAATGAAAGCCCTTAAAAGGAATTTTGGCGACTCCTATGATAAAGCCATTTTTTTAGATAAAATGATAAAAAATATAGGAAAATCTTCGTAATTCTACAGGATGTTATAAATTGAATATATACTGTTTGTATTTAATGATTTAATGTTTTTATTATATACTTACAGCAGATATATAAATAATATGCTTTGTAAATATTACACTTTCCACGCGAACCGAGGTTCACGCACACCCCCCGTGCTTTCGGGGGAGGTGCGGTAGTCCCGAAATAGTTCACGCATACACTTTCCACGCGAACCGAGGTTCACGCACACCCCCCCCGTGCTTTCGGGGGAGGTGCGGTAGTACCGAAATAGTTCACGCATACACTTTCCACGCGAACCGAGGTTCACGCACACCCCCCCCCCCGTGCTTTCGGGGGAGGTGCGGTAGTCTCGAAATAGTTCACGCATACACTTTCCACACGAACCGAGGTTCACGCACACCCCCCCCGTGCTTTCGGGGGAGGTGCGGTAGTCCCGAAATAGTTCACGCATACACTTTCCACGCGAACCGAGGTTCACGCACACACCCCCCGTGCTTTCGGGGGAGGTGCGGTAGTCCCGAAATAGTTCACGCATCACTTTCCACGCGAACCGAGGTTCACGCACCCCCCCCCCCCGTGCTTTCGGGGGAGGTGCGGTAGTCCCGAAATAGTTCACGCATACACTTTCCACGCGAACCGAGGTTCACGCACACCCCCCCCGTGCTTTCGGGGGAGGTGCGGTAGTCCCGAAATAGTTCACGCATACAAACAGTATATATTCAATTTATAACATCCTGTAGAATTACGAAGATTTTCCTATATTTTTTATCATTTTATCTAAAAAAATGGCTTTATCATAGGAGTCGCCAAAATTTCTTTTAAGGGCTTTCATTTTGACCCAAAACGAAGCTTTTCACAAAGTTTCATCGAAATCGGAGGGGGGCCGTTTTCGGAAGTTTATCCATAAATTTATCTATCTATCTATCTATCTAATCTATTTCTCACTCAATACTCAATAAGCTGAACGAAGGATAGCAGAATCCCTGTTCCACGTATTAGCCAGTCTCGACAGAAGCCAAATGGAATTATTATCTCCGCGGGAATAGCGCGTCTGGAAGCGAAAGGAAGAAAAATTGGAAGACGGAGAATGCGTACGGACGATTTTTTGCTTGAAGTTTACGAAGTCATTTAACCGCAATTCTGAGCGGTGCGAGAAAATAGTTCATAAGTTCTTCAAAGTCTAGAAGAATTTGCAAATTTTTTTCTTACGTTTCGATTTTGCGAGAGAAGTTTTCTTAATTACGTTAAATATTACAATATTTTAAATGGTATATTTCCAGACCACGTTACGGTTTTAATAGGACAATAATAATTTCTCACCGAGAATTTATCCATTTTTTGATATTTCGCAAAAAGTTTTCTATTTGGATGCACCGCAAGCTACGCCTATTATATGAATTTACCATTTATGTCTATTTTGAATATTGAAGTTCACTCGTGACAAGTCGAGGAATATTGAGGGAGCTTATAAATAAAATTTGATTATCTTTGCGGATTGTGCGATATTATGCCTATCATCTTCTCTCTAAATCTGAATCAGTGAATGGTCACTGATATCAGTGTAAAGTATGCCACTGATTCGAAGTCGAGGAATATTGAGGGAGCTTATAAATATAATTTGATTATTTTTGCGGATTGTACGATATTATGCCTATAATCTTCTCTCTAAATCTGTCACTGATATCAGTGACCATTCACTGATTCAGCAGTACTATTCACTGATTCAGATTTAGAGAGTTCGCAAGACGGCAATTTCACGGGGGATTTCATGTAATTACATTAGAGTATTAGCCCAGTCAAATTAAGATTTTTGGATGAAAAAATTGCCGGCAAGCTGGAAATTGGTATACAGGTTCATTTTAGTGTTCTTTTAAACATACTAAAAGTCCCCATACATAGAGCATGAGCCGGCTGCGCCATCTTGAAAAAAAGAGTACAAAAATGGGTTTTTTGCGAATAACTCGGAAATTATTAGTTTCACGAAAAAAAACATTCAGAGCAAAAATGTAGCTGATAAAATTCCTTGCAATTTGGTTTTTTGTAGAACTTCGTACGACCATTAGTTCCCAAGATAGAATTTTTTGAAGCATTGAGCAAATATGAGGAAAGAGCTGTTTCTTCGAGTGTTTTTTCAAAATATCTCAGTTCTGGCTGTCCGAAAGTCAAAAATGCATACAATGAAAGTGAAAGATAATTAAATTACCTACAAAATGCATTATTTATGTTATACCGCGCGACTAATATTTCTAGAAATATTACGGTTTAAATGAAATTTTGACTTTTGGAAATTGTGAGAATAAATATTTCCTCGCAATATAAGTCGGAAATGGGTAGTCCTACGTAAAACATTGTTAAAATCAAGTAGAAAGGTTATTAAATTTTCATTATTTTGGTTTTTGACCGATTTGCATACGACTAATAGTATTTTTGATATCCGTAAAAGAAACGGTTTTTAGGTACACTTCTCAAAATGGCGGACTTTCGAGTTATCTTTTTAAAAAAATACACATGTTTCTTGAAGTTTATTAAATTATCTTTAAAATGATTTTTTATTTGACTTTCTGTGATGAATACTTCCAGAGATATAGCCTTTTAAATATTTGTTTATGTTAAAAAATTTCTTAATAATTTACAGTTTTTTTTACAAAACATGACATAAAATTACTTTAGAAAAAATATATCGACATTTTGTTCAAAAGTTTATATGCATATGTATGTGATCCTGCAGTGGAACCGGTTTTGAAATGAAAGTTTTTAAAAAATTGTTATTTCAATTATGCCTTTCTTAAGAGTTTTCGTAAAAAAATGGAGTTTGCCACACTTTTTTGTAATTTTCTCAGTTTCTATGAGAGATACGTACAAAATGTTTCAGACCAAATTTGAAGCTTATAAAATTTCCTGAAAAACAGTATATTCAGCATTAATATGTGACCAACAATTATACCAACAACAGATGCTAGAATAATGTTACTCTTTTTTCCTCAGTTTACCGTAATTTTTAATGATTTAAATATTGTCGAAAAAATTTATTTGGAAATTTTTGCGGTCAGCGTAAGTTTCAAATCTCATTATACATGATGTAAGCTTCCCGTTGGTCTTTGGGTTAAATTTTTAAGACAGGTAGTATTCGAGATATAGGGCGTCAAAGTGGCCGCAACAAATTTTTGTTTTATATGCAGTTTTTTATGTTTTTATTGGTTTAATTATTAGTATTTCAACAATAAATATGCATCCCTTACTTGCACTGTGTGCTCGCCTCTGTATATAAAACAGAAATTTGTTGCGGCTACTTTTGACGCTCTATATCTCGAATACTACCCGTCTTAAAATTTAACCCAAAGACCAACGGGAAGCTTACATAATGTATAATGAGATTTGAAACTTACGCCAACCGCAAAAATTTCCAAATAAATTTTTTCGACAATATTTAAATCATTAAAAATTACGGTAACTGAGGAAAAAAGAGTAACATTATTCTAGCATCTGTTGTTGGTATAATTGTTGGTCACATATTAATGCCGAATATACTGTTTTTCAGGAAATTTTATAAGCTTCAAATTTGGTCTAAAACATTTTGTACGTATCTCTCATAGAAACTGAGAAAATTACAAAAAAGTGTGGCAAACTCCATTTTTTTACGAAAACTCTTAAGAAAGGCATAATTGAAATAACAATTTTTTAAAACCTTTCATTTCAAAACCGGTTTCACTGCAGGATCACATACATATGCATATAAACTTTTGAAAAATGTCGATATTATTTTTTCTAAAGTAATTTTATGTCATGTTTTGTAAAAAAACTGTAAATTATTAAGAAATTTTTAACATAAACAAATATTTAAAAGGCTATATCTCTGGAAGTATTCATCACAGAAAGTCAAATAAAAAATCATTTAAAGATAATTTAATAAACTTCAGAGAACATGTGTATTTTTTTAAAAAAGATAACTCAAAAGTCCGCCATTTTGAGAAGAGTACCTAAAAACCGTTTCTTTTACGGATATCAAAAATACTATTAGTCGTATGCAAATCGGTCAAAAACCAAAATAATGAAAATTTAATAACCTTTCTACTTGATTTTAACAATTTTTTACGTAGGACTACCCATTTCCGACTTATATTGCGAGGAAATATTTATTCTCACAATTTCCAAAGTCAAAATTTCATTTAAACCGTAATATTTCTAGAAATATTAGTTGCGCGGTATAACATAAATAATGCATTTTGTAGGTAATTTAATTATCTTTCACTTTCATTGTATGCATTTTTTATTTTCGGACAGCCAGAACTGAGATATTTTGAAAAAACACTCGAAGAAACAGCTCTTTCCTCATTTGCCCGATGCTTAAAAAAATCTATCTTGGGAACTAATGGTCGTACGAAGTTCTACAAAAACCAATTGCGAGGAATTTTATCAGCTACATTTTTGCTCTGAATGTTCTTTCCCGTAAAACTTATGATTTCCGAGTTATTTGCAAAAAAACCCATTTTTGTACTCTTTTTTTCAAGATGGCGCAGCCGGCTCACGCTCTATGTATGGGGACTTTTAGTATGTTTAAAAGAACACTAAAATAAACCTGTATACCAATTTCCAGCTTGCCGGCAATTTTTTCATTCAAACGCCCAAAAATAATCTAATTTGACTGGGCTATATGAAATTTGCGAATATAACAAGACAAATTCGCTTGATAGTTTTAATTAATTTAATTAAAAACTGTTGTTTCGTTATAAGCAGAGTATTATCGGTTTGCTGGAGCTATTAAGGTATTTTTATTTGAACAAAATAAACTGCAATAAACGAGAAACGAAAATTACGACAAATTGTTCATTAGCTTTAGTTGCTTTAGTTAATAAGGATAACTTTTTGCTTTATCGCTTTATACTTACAACGTTTGTAATTCCAAACTACCCAATTATCATAATCATTAACGGCGTGATAAAAGTGCAAATAAGAGAAAGGCAAAATGGTGAAATCGAGAATACTAGATTATGAGGCTGTACGTCATACATCTTATGGGTAGCGTACATCGATCACATGTTCTTCCTAATTGTGCAAAATAAAAATCGACCGTTGAATTTTGTTTTATTTACATCGCAAAGCTACGTAATGTTTCTTTTCCCTCGGATGTAAAGTGCATTCGCGGCGCCTTTCTTATTGTGAGTGCTCTTAAATAGAAATGAATCGTCTGTCTCGCGATTTCATTATGTCGTTCTAATGCTTTCCCCCCCCCCCCCCCCCATCAATTCGACGTGTTTATTTTCTCTATTCCTTTTTCCGCGATTGTAGCGCATCGATATAACAACGCACGCGGGCGTGTAATGTTTCTTTCATCTTCTTATTAGCGAAGTTTGATCGAAGTTCCGTTGAGTAGAGCAGTAGACCGTCAGATATTTTTTGCGTAGTTCCGAGCAAATTGCACCCGTCGAGAGCGGTGCAAAGCTTTATATCGAAACATTATTACTTTTTTTTTATACGTAGAGAAGTTATGCATTTCTTATGGGCGCTACAATTAAGAAACTCTAAGTTACTCGGCAGAGGCGAGGAAGAAAACAATTTCTCACGAAGCCTGTCCTACTTAATTGTCCGTTTCCATTGCGCACGAAATATTGCATTTTGCATTATAGACTGAATTCTAATAAATTTTCAATTTTTCTTTTAACGTGAACACTTAATATCTTTTTTCCCGCAATTTAAAGCAGAAGGAGCTTCGACTATATTTCACAGCAATAAAGAGACTATTATTTCGTTGTATCGATCGTATAATCCCGACCGTATACGGATAAAAACGTCAAACCGTTTCGGGATAATAACCATCAACATTGCGAAGAGAATCCCGTGGGATCCTCTGAAGATAAGCGGCAACCTGTCCCCTTTTGCGGGCACCGAATCGAGCTTCAAGGACCATTGGTCGAGCTTCAAGGACCGTGGAATCATCCGGTTGTTGGACTCCATCAGCATGTTCGTTGACGTGCCCTTTCTTTGTCAATTGTTTGTCGATCCTATCATAAAAGCACAGGTCAGAATTGCAGCGATCGCTGACACGATGACCTGGAAGAACGTTGTTAACGATGTTGTTGACTCTCGGTACGAAAAAAACCAGAAGTAAGTCGAGCAGAATCCATGGGACGGAATCAAACGTGATCAAATTAGCGTACTGATGCTTGCTTTCGTCGACGTTTGCAGAGAATAGCGACGTTCGGAGAACGGCAGACACATTCGCGAATCTGAAATAAAAGAGTCGGTGCGTCAGCAAGAGTGCATCAGTAATAAAGGAATCACAAAATCGCGAGACTGCAAACTGAATAAAGTGAGATTAATCGAAACAATAGTTTCATTCAACTTGTGAGCGGAATGAGATACGAGAGAAGAAAAGAGTCTTAGCGAAGTTTTTCCCTGATGATGATTTGGAATTCGTTCGCGGAACGCAAAGAAGAGAACACAGTTGATATTAATTGCTTGAGCGACAGCTTCTTCTTGTCGTCATTTTTCTTGTGAATTACCACAATTTTTGCAGCCCCCGTGGAGTCTCGATCATGACCACAAGTGACGCACGAACGCGCTCGAAGGGCATTACGAGCGTCTGCTGCGACGTCAATGAAAGAAAATGAAAGATAAGTGCACAGCAACACTGTTAAATCATAAATTATCACATTACATTCAACTCGTTATAGTTCTATTTTAGCTGTAGATATATACGGATTAATCGAGGTAAAGTTATTTTAAGATAATAAGATGTAGGTACTTATAATGTTTGTGAAATTTAGAACATCTTCATGTGTAGGCTTGCATAGAATTGAGCAATTTTCCCCTAGTTAGCGTAAACATGGAGAAAAAGATCTTGCGAAAAAATAGATCCACACATAAATTATAAATAAACTTAATTATTTTAGAAAAATCCTATAATTATCGAAAACGTGAGTTTTTACTATATTTTTTATTCTCTTCCTCCCTTCTCTCGTTTTATTTTTTAAATAAAGATACACATGTATTTTATAACGTTTTATAACTTTACAACTCAAATTAAATCTTTAAGTCTTCAGTTTTTGAAACGCTGTTAGTAAGAAAAATAACCGATTTAATTAATAAATATATATCTTTCAGATGCACTTATTTTATTAGCATTGCTTTTGCAACGGCTTAGCCAGATATTGTAAATGTATGATTATACCGACTTCTGTCAATTGCAACATAAGAAGATTTGATCGAACGCTGCAACGCATAAGTTAGTAAACGTTTAATCGTCTGAATGATTTATTGCACAGCACGCCCAATGCTAATCCAGCAACACATGTGCACCCGTAGGAAAACTATCAAGTTGGCTTGCATCTGTTTCAGTAAACAAATCGTTGGATAAAAGTATACAGAACATTCTTCAGCTATCGAACCAATAATTAATACTAGCTAAACATTATAATCTCTTTAGACTCTTCAATCTTTATTATTAAATATTTTTACTCGAAGTAATACTCTGTTAAAAAAGAAGAATCCGTTAAAAACTATACAAAAATCCTATTGTTTTTTTGCATCTCTGCAGTTTTATTGGCTGCGTTCAGCAGAGAAAGCTGCTTTGCAATTGTTGTAAAATTCGTGAATTTGTTTGGTGTATACTTTTGGCTCTGGTAAAAATTAAAAAGCATATATCAATCAGATTCCTAAATTTTACAACAGTTGCAAAGTAGTTTTCTCTGCTGTACGCAGCCAATTTCTCGTTTTACCTGCTCTTCGTTTTCACTAGCTTATGGCTTAAAGACTAGTCTCAACATTTCTCTCCGCGAGGAAAAAAATCAGTTCCAAATTCGCCAGAGATTCTGCTACTAATGGTCGATTTGGGACAAAAGGCAGACAAGGGGAACTTTACGTGATCATTTAGAGAATATGTGGCATTCGTCCCAATAAAAGACAGATCCTTTTCTTGTACAAGACGGGCGCCAATCGAGCACGATGACAAACTGATATTTTTATTGAGCAGAAACGACGGCAACCTTTATATTAACGTTCGACAAAATATGACAAACAAAGAAATTGTACATTTAAATTATAGCTGTGCTTTAACATCTCGTGTTAAAAACGTTTCATCAATTAAAATCAGATTATAATTTTCTTAATTGTAAAATTTAATTTAAATTAGTATTTAAATTTACAAATTGAATGATATCGAATAATATAAGTACTTGTTTCGACGAAGCTTTAAGCTTCAAAACAAGTGATTATTTTATACAAAGAAACGTTACCTTTTCAACTTCCGTATAAAATGGAATCTCGTAGTTCGTGCACCACTTTTCAGTTGAATAGGAATGTAAGCTATCATTATTCACCCTTAACCGCATTAAAAAAGCTATTTTTCATAACAATGGTACAAAAGGTGATGTAATGCCAACTAAACATTTTATTGCTGATGATATTATGGAGAAGGAATTTCGTCATGGAAGAGGAGACGCATTCGTGCGAAGCCTCTTGGCATTCTCAAAATGTAAGTTCGCGTCTTAATCGAAAAATCGCGTCGCAAGAGTGGGAGAGATATATAAATGGTAAAATGGCAGAACGCGATAATGGAAAGCTTCTTTCACATTTGATACGGCCAATCATAATACGTGAGCTGTAGATGAAGGAGTATGCGAGGAATACGAGCTGGCGAGAGAAATTGAAGAGAGGACTTGATCCAAGATTAGAGATCAGACGAGAAAAGCCCGCAATTACTCAGGCATGGTGTTGAAATGGAAAAAAAACTTAGCCAATTATACTTGATGTTCCGCAAATTGGAAAGAGTGTACATACACTGAAAAAAAAATATTTATTAAATGGCTCCTAATAGCTTATTTACTTAATATAATACACATATTTATTTAGAATTAGATTTTTTAAATTTAAATTAAGTAAAAATATCTAATTCTAAATAAATATGTGTATTATATTAAGTAAATAAGCTGTTAGGAGCCACTTAATAAATATTTTTTTGGATCTAAATGTTTTTTTCTCAATATACCGTGAGTATAATTCGGCATGTTCCACTTAGCTTCAGAGTCTACCATGGATATGTAATTGGAACTTTTGGTCGAATTTATATATACTTTCCATCCGAGTGAATAGAAGAGCGTCAATAAATGAAATGTTCGCAAATGATCGTAGAAACTTTTCTTATTTCTGTGAGTTTACTCAAAGTAATATAAGTACACTTTTCCAAAAGGAATGAATTCGATACTTTTCGAAAGTGATATTACGGGCTAATATTTTCATTGGGCAAGAGAATGGAATAAACTAATTAGTTATATTTCTTAATTGGTGATTTCTGGCAGTTCTATCCCATTCGCAATTTCAGCTTTTATGTTATTTTATGGGCTATCGTTCTGTGAACTAATTGATGTTTATAGACGAGTCATGTTTCTAGCATCTTTCCATGACATGAAGAATTATAGAAGATACGAAACAGTTTGTAGTCGAACAAGTCATTAAATAATTCGAGTTTTATAGTTAATATTGATTAGATTAAATATTATTAGAAAATAATGCATCATCTGGAATAATTCGAAAGTGATTGATATGTATATTATGTATGCCGGAAAAATATAAAAGATATCTTTTCAAAACGAACGTTTTCATTAAATACACAAAATCAAAATCAACATTATAGAAGTACGTACAATACGGGAAAAAATTTGTAACTTTATAACAAAATAACTATAATATATCGTAAAAGAAAATGTCGTGCGCGTGCCTGTTATAAAAAATATTTTTCGCGATATTACTTTGATTGAAAGCGCTCGTATTATTTGCATTGGTGCTACAGAGCTGCTGCGTATTTGATTAGTTGCTTAACCGGCATGGAAATGTCATATTGCTGCAAAAGAGTCCCTCTATTTACGTAACATTAAACCGATGTATGTGCGGCAGTTTGAAATCTGTTTTATGTCTCGGATTTGCGCATCGTTGTTTTTCTGTCTCTCCACTAGATTCTATTCTGATAATGCAAATAATTCTCAATAGCGCAAATAGAATGACAGACATTTCATGCAGCTTTATATTGCATTTTTCGATAAGCCCCCTTGTATCTCGCAAAAATGTTTTTCCAGCTGACCATGCAATATCCGTCATATCGCAAAATGCTGTTGACAGTTTCCACGGCGCGATACTGAAATGACAAGATGGATTATTTTGTTTTTCGTGGATAAAAAAATTGATCTTGCGCGCAATCCTGATCACATTTAATTACGTAAGTAAATTTTCAAATAAATCTGCAATTAAAAATCTTTCTTTTATTTTTATAAAAAAGATTTTCTGGAAAAAGGTATATTATGTAACATAGAGCGTGGTGTCGTGAGAAACAAGTTTGTGCACTGTATTATGATAAATTAAAAGACTTTATCATCCCTCTAGACTATTTTATTGACCATAACAGGCCAATTGAATGGGTATTAAACCAATTATAAGAGAAATAGAATGTAATACGATCGATCTCACAATAGATCTGACCTTCACAAATTTTCACATATATGGAGGGGTAAAAGCCATAGTGGTGTAAGTCAATTTTTTCAAGATATTGACTCGTGTGCATAGATGCAATCTATACAATATATAAATTACATTTATGCACACGAATCAATATTTTAAAAAATTTGACTTACACTATAACTATGGCTTTTACCCCTCCATATACGTTTATAATTTTCATGTCTGACAATCCAATACTCACAGTCAAGGAAAAGAATTACCAGTTAACAGTATAAACATGCTATATTTAATCACAAAATTATATTTCTATAAAATTGTATATATATCAGTATCAAGATTTATAAATGCGTTCCATAAAAGACCTGTGCTTCGCGCAAAATGCATATTGATGCTTTTGTATTTGTGTATAATAATCACGCTGCCACAGTAATTACTAATTACGTGACAGAACATTTGATCACAATGTAATTTCAGCATATTAAATACAGTCTTCTTATCCATCGTATTTGCCAGAGTAATTTTCTTTTTTTCTTTAAAGTCAACATATAAAATCACAATTAATTCACGCTGCCAATAATTTTTGACAATTGAGGCATATAATACCAAGATTTAATAAAAAATTATTTGTTTTTTATGAGTAACTGTTAGAAATCAGTATACATTAAAAGAGTCTGTCTTTCTTTTCAGCTTGCATATTGAGATACTTTTGTTGGTGCGTTCATCAGGTCTTACGAATGCCAGTTTCTGACGACCAGTTTTCAGTAAGCCAATTTTTAAGTTTTTCAGTATTTCTAGCGAGCCATTTAATATTTTTCGAGACTGTCTCAAGAGTCTTGACTCGACCCTCCGCACCGGCACCAGCTTCAGGATATTTCGCGAAGAAAGCTTTTATCTCGTCCAGCTTAGTTTGCGTTGCAAAGGTACTTGTAATAGATGGTATAAGTTCACCGAGATAACGATCGTTCAATGTGTATCTGTTCACCAGGAATTCCCAGTTCTCGCGCACCCAGTCCCACACCAGCGATGTACCGTCGGGATTTTTCGAAATTGTAGTCAAGCACTTCAAGAAATCTTGAGTGCGGACAATTTTCTCATCGCGCGCTTTAGTGATGTAGCTTAAATGAAAGAGAAATATGTGTTATTTGATTTTAAATTAAAAAAAATATATTTAAAAAGTTGTCGATAGTAGACTTAATACTAACTCCTTTAGAATTTCGGTGGAATGTATGCCTGCTAATCCTATCATTATTTTATTTTTCTCGCTAGGATCGGTCTCCTCTTCAAATAGTTTGAACATGGCATTCCAGTCGTTTTTATCCGAATGATAGCGCATACCTAACAAAAGATTTGCGATTCATTAGAATTTTTTTTTATAATCGGATAATACAGGAAATTTATGATTACATTAGATAGACCAACCGTAGTAATAAACCAATTCGCGAATATCAGGATGCGTCGCTTTCTTTAGTAACAGCCATTTCTTGAAGAGTTCACCGGCTGTTTGCAGGCATTCGGATGAACCCATTGCACAGGCCAATTCGAGTACCGGCGCTCGCACTCTATTGTCAATCTGCGTGAATGGCACGTCGTCTTCAATGGAATCATCGACGGTCCATGTTACACAATCATAGATGGTTTCTACCAATTTTGCGACGAAAGACTAGAATTGTATTATATACACTTAAAAATGACTTTTGCGACGACATCGGAAGGTAATTTGCAATGCTTTGATTGATATATTGCCTGGAACGTGTCTGCAATATTTGGTTCACTCGAGGAAGTTAACAGAGTGTGCATTGTCATCAATTTCGATCTCGCAACCGCCCATGGAAGAGTTTGATACTCCTCGGTGAGGTACACACTTATATCCATCACGATATTGTATTCGAGCTCACCGGCATCAGCTAAGCTGAACAAGTCGTCCAAAAGATTCGCTCGATCCAACGACGATATTCTCTGTAATAAAAAAAAGAAGAAAAATATAATAAGAAGGCATAAAAAATAAACCCTCGAAGAGACTAATTAAAAAGTAAAAATAACAAAGTAATGCATTAATCTGTAAAATTGTAAGTTTTTATTTATAATAACTCTTGCATTAAACGAAAAAGTAGCGTAATTTTACCATAAGGTGAGCCCGAAGCAGCTCTTTAAATGTTATCCATTCCTCGTTATAATTAACTCGATAATAGCCAACTTGACCCGCATTTAATTTGATCCACCTAGTACGTTCGTCGACCTCGATCGTCACTGTAAAACAGAATTTTATAATAAGAAAAGAGAAAATGATATAGAAATAATTCGTACAGAGAAATTATGAATTATTAAATTTAAATTCAAACCTTCGTTCTGATCCTTGTCAAACCATACAAGAGTGGGTACCTCGTTTCTGTTAGTGATATATACGATGGGCACAGTCCATCGATATCTGTAAGATGTAACATGATTTTGAAATAAGTTTGCCGATTATTGCCTCGAGATAAAATAACTCACCCGTAATTTGATTTTGCGGAATCGGATTTGGCGTCTTGATCATCCAAGAATCGTTTCTGGGTTAATACAAATTTATTATTTCCGGATTTTTTCACGTTAATAACAGGGTAGCCTTCTTGTCGCGTCCAAGTGTTCATTATAGCTGTTACGTTTAATTCGTCTCCAACCGAATCTTGCAAAACATTGAAGAGATCCGCCGTCTCCGCATTCCCAAGGGCATATTTATTCAAATAGGTACTAATTGCACCGAAAAAGACATCAGATCCAAAGAAGTTCTCCATCATGCGGATTACAGATGCCCCCTAAAATAGGCACCAGTTCGAGTAAATAAATGAGATAGAAAAAAATGACAATAAGAAATTGGTAAGAAGTGCAAAATTATAAAATAATATGTTATATAATCCATATACCTTTTTATAAGATATTCCATCAAAGAATGATGAAATATCGTCTGCATTTTGGACGTTATAAACTATAGGATGAGAGCTCAACTTTGCGTCGGTAACGAACACTTTCTGCATTACTTCAACAGGAAATTCCTCCATCTGAAAACAGTATTTATATTATACATATATTTCCTCTCATATTTTAAATATTTATATCAATGTTCGATTAGATTATATTAAAACACCAACATATCCCTGGTTTGGTAGAATCTCATTTGAACATTTAGATGCCATGAATGTAGCAAAACCCTCATTGAGCCATAAATCATTCCACCATTTCATGGTAACTAAAAAAAAGTATGTCTCTCATATTTTTATTAGCCACAATTGATCGATATAAAATATTTACCGAGATTTCCAAACCACATGTGCGCCAATTCGTGACAGATCACGTTAACGACATCGCGCTTATCATAAATAGAGTTATGACGATCATCATAAAGAATTCTTGTTTCCCTATAAGTCACTAAACCCCAATTTTCCATAGCGCCGGATACAAAATCGGGAATACTAGCCATATCTGCAAAAGAAATGATTTTATAAATGTACGTACTTAAAAATAAATCCACCGAGAACTTTAAATGTGCATGACAAGTTTGTATTTTTCCGTAAATTTTAGTTGCATATTTACCGAGTTTTGGCAATGGATAATCTATTTTGAATAAGTTTATGTAATATTCGATAGCCTTCACGGCAATATCCAATGCAAAAGCTCTTTTCTCCCTCGACTGAATTCTTGTGGTATAGACACTGACCGGAAATTCTTCACCATTTAAATTCTTTGCCATCTTACTCATACTAACGAAATCACTGACAATAAAACAAGCTAGGTACGTCGACATGCGTTTTGTAGTTTTTGCAAAGGTCACTGTTGCTAGACCACGTTCCGGTGTATTTACCGCAGTGCTCTAAGGCAAAAAAATAACTTCTCAATAAACTGTTTAATAATTTTCCGAAAGAAATGACAATTAATATCAAAAATTCGTATACCTCCACATTCATATTGGATAAGGCACTGTAGCAATCATCCATAGGATGAACCAGCTTTATCGAAAAGTGTGCCTTAAAATTGGGTTCATCGAAACACGGGAAAGCTTGTCTTGCATAAGTTGGCTCGAATTTACTAGTCGCAATATACCTGTTGATTAAAAAATATAGGGGATACATTACAATCATAAGTCTATTCTGTCATGTCATCAAATAGAGAAACTAATTAAATTCATCACAAAATTCGTGCATCACTTATTAGTAAAATGACAAGTTTGTATTACCTGGTTTCGTTAGCTTTATACCGATATTTGCTGATATAGAATCCCACTATTTTGTCTTTTAGACTTCCCTTAAATTCTAGGTTTAACTTATAAAATCCGGGTTGAATCTCGTTTTCAGTTGATACCACGAAGATGTCATATTTTGTGGGCTTGCTGACGGAGGAGATTTCAATTGTATAGTCGTCATTTAGGCCGTACGTTTTTAATTTCGTCGATGTGATGTTGAGATCTTTTTGATGAAGAGCTATGGTTCTTCTGTTGTCGTTGACTTGAATAAGGATGGTCACATTTCCGGAAAACGTGCCCTCTTGAAGGTTTGGATGCAAGAGGAGATCGTACTCGATAGGTATGACTTCCTTTGGCAATCTGAAGCTTTCATCGGGATTAGACATTGTTGTGTATGCCTCTGGTCTATTCGAATCTATAAACAAAATTAATGTCTGTAATAATTATCCACAAATAACTGTCGTGTGTCGCGCGCAGATAAATATTAACGCATAATCTCTATAGGAACCACAGTCTTTATCTGTCTGATTAATCTCATATGCTGATGTAACCAACAAGGTAACAAAAAAGCCTTCTCTATTTTTCTGAAATGTAGATTGAATGCAAAATTTGGCCATCAGTCGATTGAACTAAAAGTTTGAGGAGAGCTATAACTAAATCGGAGCGACGAGCTGAATGAAATATGTTTGGAAAGCGATGCATCATTATGGATTGTCAGTGAAATAATATTTGCAAAATCCGAAAAAATATTTGTTCGATTTGAAATTTGAATTATCACATTGCAAATTATTGCTGTAAAATGCGAAACATTGTTCGAGTTTCTTCCCGAACAACTGAACATGAAATCGGAGCATAGTCCCGATTGAATGTCCACTTTCTTTCGATTCAAATAATTTGTACACAACGAACATGTCTGCGTGTCTAATCGATAACTGGACTTTGAATTTTAAAAGTCAAGGCCACCTCCGATATCCAGAAAATAATCTCTCAAGATAGTAAGTTTGATAACAGTCAAGTTAACCTGTTTTCTTAAAAAAGAATTCTACCCAATAACATTTCGTATATATGGTTTCTAGTGATATTTAGTTGTAATCTACGCTTCGTTGAATAAATAAACTTATATAATAAAGTCTTCTAAAAAATTACTTTCGCGCAGCGTCAACTAATTATCAGCTTAAAAACAGTATTCTTAACGACAGACAAAATCTGTTATATTCTTTTAACTGTATTGAATCGACAAATCGTTCAAATAAAATATTTATTATTATTATTTATTTTTAAGAACCAAAAATCTATCTACTCCGTGATAGATCGCTGACACGTTTGTCTAGCGGAGAAATACTCCAGCAAATTCTGAAATATTGAGAAGAAGAGCCTACGATCAAAGCACTTTTAAATCTACCGCCAGCAATCACAATACTCGTGACATAAGAAGAAGTTTGTCACGTTACTGGCCGAGTTGACAAAGCACAAACACATCGAGTAAACTTTCATTGAACGCGCTTTGAACGCTTTCCAACTTGTATTTCGCGAGCGGTTTTATCAATCTGCTTGCGGAGCAATCTCCTTTTATCGAAAACTTCCGAATCTGAGACATGATTAGTAAGCACGACACAATTTTAACACAAAAGCAATTTCTGAACGTAAAAATTACTCCACTTTGCCACTGATAACAGGTGAATTTTCCGGTGCTCTCTCACCGTGTCGATCGTGGCTCGCCGCCTCGACGGTATGATCCAGCAAAACGACCAACGTCGCCAGGCAGGTGCAAATTAAACTCAGGACAAAGCAAGCGCCGCAGGTAAAGCAGAGGAGCGCGGAAACGACGTTGTTACGACGAAGCGACTCCGATATCGTTGATGCTGATGCTGAGTTGAAGCGAGGCGCGCCGCCTTTCGGTCGGCTCTCGACTTTGTTGCTGCCCATTATGTATTTGGGTGCGAGGGATACCGCGTGATTTAATTCACTACCCTCAGTTTCTCAAATACTTTTACGCGAAGCGTAAAGCAGATAATCGGTTTTCGGACACCTGAAAAATCGATATATAGTTGATTATAAAATCAGCGAGACAATTGTACTCGATAATTAGTATTCGGAATATGAAAAATGTAAACGTGGAGTTTTCAAATATTTTTAAATGGGCTTTTTGAAAATCGACGACCATATACGTATAATTTTTTTATTTTGAATCACAACTTTGGAGACGAAGCAATTAAAGTTCATCGACTATTTATCACAAGTTGAGAGTTACTCGGTACATTTCGCTATCCGTTTGATTAAAAACAAAATCGCATTCAAAATGATTTAATTCGTAATACTTAGTAAGAATAACAATACAATTAGCCGATTAGATACTCTTCCGACACGCATGATTGGTAAACATGCATAATTGGTCAAAATGGGTCTATGTATGTGCTCCAATTTTCCGTGACGCAGACAGCATCTATGCGCGCTTAATGTAGGTAATGGATGACGATACAAACTCTCTTGGTGACTTGTTAGAAATAAATTATTGCAGTTAAAAGATTATGCACTGCGTCACACTATAATACACTATAGTGCACTCGATATGCAAGATAGATTAATGCGTGGGTCTACCTAACAGCATGCACACGTGTTGCTTCGCGCGTGCAAACTCCGATTATTAGACATAAGACATACTTTTCATTTTACCGTTAAAAATTATGAAAAAAAGGATATTTTCCTATATGACTGATATGAGCACAATTTCATAAAAATTAATTCCTCATTGCACTCAAAATAGATTATTACTTTGGCTCCAATTTACATATTTATAAATAAAATTGCAAGTAAAATGTTTACCTGACGTTTTCAAGAAATCGGATGGTATGACATTGCGCTGACAGCAAAATAAATCGTATTCTGAAGTTAGTAATTGTAACAGTATCAGAGACCCTCAAGTAAGAGTCTGGCCACTGATCGACTGTGTGCTGATTGATATTGACAAACCACGGCAGAACCAATCTAAAATAAAACAAAGCAAAACAAAAACCTAGCCCATATTTGTTATGATTTGACATACAAAACATGTCGTCTCATGTGTCTCTAACTAATATAAAAACTAATACTAACTAATATATAAATATAAGAGAAGTCGGGGCTATCCGGGTCAAACGCAGATCATCGTGCGTAACATCAGTAAACTGATTTATTAATCCTCTTAATACATTAATCCGTTACGTTTCGGCTCAGTTTTGAGTTTTGAGCCATCTTCAGCCGTTACAAAAGTTAGTTAAAACGTTCTCAGTTCCATATGGTGAGTTTCCTGATTCAACAATCAGAAACATAGATCAAAAGATCCATATCTGTAAATTTGTTAAATTAAAGTTAAGATATTGAAAAGAAACCTTAGCCCTGACTTCTCTTATTTTAATCTCAAGGGTCCTTATATTACTTTATATAAATATAGAGTGCATTGTTTTTAAATGCAGCCGCTATTATTTGTCAAATTGACTAGACTTTTACTTGAGATCCTCTAAACAGTATAAATAAAACTACGAAGTTTAATGACGCTCACCTTGCTTGTTTGCGCTTTCTAAAACTCGTGATCTTTCGTCCTCGGATTACTTCATCGCGCGCGCTACTCGCATATCGAGTAACAAGTCGATCATAGTATAAAACGGAATTCTGCAAATATGCAATCTCTCGTAGTGTTTTTATGGCAGATGTTCTTATCTCTGTGTGTCTGGAAAATTTCCGCGCTATATTAAATTTTCCACTATCTACCCGATTAACAAAATAATCCGATTGATTTTAGCAGATGCATCACTTTCTCTTTTTTTTTTGTCTCCTCGGTTTCGTATCACTCTCCGAGAGGTCAAAGTGATCATAATTTAATTGTGCTGATATCATAGAATTTTTTATTAGACTTATAATAACATTACGGAAGATTAGAAGTATTCTTTTTTAGGACGATAAGAAATATATAATATAATTAATGGTATATATTACGTCTGCGCGTACGTTGCAAAGATTTTATCTTTTTCCCAATTGTCATTGATTATTTTACGTTCTACAAATATTTATAATTAAAAAGATTCGCAAAAAATATTCGAAATGAATTGTAAAACTTCTTATGCACTCTTTCCGAAAATTGCCATCAGAAATGTCACTAATTAAAACAATTTTTTTTCTTATAAAAATAAATCACAAAGAAAAAACTACAGTCTTATCGATCAATAACGTTTCCCAGAAAATATTCATTTATCGCTGAACAATAATGTGCCCGATTTATTACAGATTTCCTTCCAAACTTTAACGATTTTATTGTCACATATTCTTGTTTGAAAATAAAAACACAGAAAAATATATAGAATACCTATCTTATCCTCTCATTTTTCTTTGAACATCATAAATGTATAATTAATTCTTTTGCACATATGTTCTCTGCGTGTATATATAATTTGCTTCCCATAAGCTCTTTCCTTGCACAATAAATTGAATGAAGTGCACTACGCGAAATTAGAAACACTATAAGAAGCAGTTAAACACAACGTGAGAGAGATTCTTAAATTCAGAAACTCGCGCGTGGAAACGTCTCTTAGCTAAAGACCCATCATTCAGTTTCACTTCTCGATCTCCTTCTCGTTCTATCATCCGAGAGAAACTGCGCGTCTAACTGCCGTTGGTGACGGTACGCGAGAGCCGATTCGCTACGGCATACGAAAATCGTTCTTAATTGGATATGACACAATGTCGGCGACACGGCCGACTTGCATTCAAATTCACGAGCAAAATTGGCTTGAATTAACCGTCGCGTACGCATACGTTCATTAACATCCGCCGAAATTGATGTAATTAACGATCCTTGGCCGCGAGGCGAGACTAATAAGTGGAGCGCACCCACACTGTATTTTTGAAAGTACATAATTAGGATCACTTGATTCATTCATATTATCGCATTACAAGATTAAATCATATACATGGACGATTTCACGTAAAATTGGAATACTTTTCTCGAATCTTTAATTTTCTCACAGTTCTACATGATATTGCTTAATATTAAAACATTTACGTTTATATAAATTTTCAATATTATAAACCATTATTACCAAAAATTTGAAGTTCATATTTCAAAGTCTTGAAAATGTTCTAATTGTTAAAATTTAAGCGATAGAAAATTAATTTTGTCACAAAGCTTATTCAAATATTAAGATTATTTCCATTTCTTTAAGAATACATTAACAATACATCAAGTATTGAAAAAAACGATAATGCTATTTAATTTTATTTGTAAAAATAAGAATAGATAAAAAAATTACCAAGGAAACTTATTAACACTAAAAAAATTACATTTTTCAAAAGATTTTGAAAAAAGAATAAAATTTGATGTGTGATTTTCACGTTTCAGATAATGCCTTATTTCATAAGGTACAAACCACAGAACTTTACATAGTGTTCAAGATAGTACGTATAAAGAGAATTATTCTGAGATTGTTTTATCTCCTTTCTGAATTTAATTATGTTATATTTTACAGTTGTTTCCTCTTTTATTATATATAGTGTACTTTTCCGGCTTCTATCTATTACTGGCAAAAATCTAATTTAGAAATATTAGAAAAAGATAAAATGTATTATTACAAAGTATTTCTTTGATAATAAACATATGTGTAATATAATGTTCTCTTTAAATTTTATATTTTCAAAAAATTTATTCTTTTTTATCTTTTGTGTATTTTTTATTTTATAATCTCCGATTCTATGAAAAATTGTGAAGTCTTGTTTAACAAAAAAACTTTAATATATTTAATAATTTAAATTAAATATTTTAAATATGTGTTTTATATATAAAAACCAGTTAAAAAAAAAAACTCCACAAAGCATGGATTGCAACAAGAACATTATCATTACACACATCTCGTCAAAGCAATATCTTGTAATATTTCAAAGATAAAAAGCTTCTTAAATATATCATAATTTTGGGATTTATATAAACTGAAGAAATCTTAATAAATGTTCACGTGTAATTATGGCATTAAAACTTAAATAAATACATGTTTCAAAATTGTGCAAGTAATATTATCAAAAAGAAAAAAAATTCACTTATTTGTTGTTTAATTTAACAAGGAATTATTAATACATGAATCGTGACAGTTGCAGAAAGTTATCGCATTACCGATGCATTTCTTGCAATTATGGTTGCAAATGTCATAATAGCAAGAGTACCATTATGGAATAAAATTGCCATAATTGCTGATGAAGTTAATATATTTTACTTTCTCATCACTTACAGGATTCGGAATTTACGATTCCACAACGCTGTTATTCTACAGATCTTCGCGATAAATCTTTATAGGATTGCGAAAAATATGAATGACTCGTTATATGTGCATCCGCCGGCGAAACTCGTTGCAAGGATCGTAAAACAGTCACGTCCGACTTTCGGCAAACTGTCGAATGTCGTAGCCGAAGCTTATGCACACGCGAGAATGTACCTTTATCGCGAATTGCAAATATGTAGTGTACGATCGAAGCGATCCCATGGGTGCGCAGCACGCGGACAGGGCGAAAATCTAGAAACAACAGAAATTTCATAATGCAGAGTTACGTAAACTTGTGCGGATGTCGTAAAGGTGCGACTCGTTCCAAGAACCCGTGATTAAGCAAAGCAATTATTAGCACTTTACGGAGGATACACAATCTGTGCGATCTACGACGAGGGATAAATTGCAATTTCGTCACTTTGTTACCTTGCGCTTGTGTCGCGCTCCCTGAGAGAAGTGAAACGCGGGATGGCACACCGATTCTCGAGTAATTGGTAGTTAAATCGTAGTAAGCAAACGCAATTAATGAATCTAGGATTGTGTTATGCAACAATTAGATGGGAGTATGTATATGTATATACACGTACGAAACAATTACAATCCTTGCATCAATCCATGATACTCTGTAAGATAATGACAGTTGTGACGTGAAAACAGCGTCGATTTGAGGTCTGTATCGATAACAATAATTTATTTATATATAAATACAGTGTAAATATATACATACATATGTTTATATATATATACATATATATTTATTTATATATCAATATTGCTTAGCAAAGTCTACGTTCGTGTGGAACGACAACGTAACTATGACGAAGCGTCATTCGTTTCGACGTTTTAACTCTTACAGATTATTAACCATATTTTGTTTCCCCTAAAAGCTACGCTCTTAAAAACTTACGATTACAGATAGGGTGTCTAAAAACAAAGCGATTCGCAATGGAAATTCTGGTTATACTATGCTCTCTTAAAATTTATACTTAAAGTAGAAAAATCGTGGCCTCTCGCAGGGATCTCGCGTTTGAATCAGTTATAATCTACGAATTTGTCAAACGGTCGTCTCGGTCGTAGCAAAGGATTCTAAATCATCACAGTAGATATAAATAGAATTACGCGAATAAGTTGTATGCACGAGAGTACAAATCAGTAAGTATAGTCGGGCAAGTATTTATGACATAGAGTCTCATAAAAAAGTCTTGTTAAAAATATAATAAAACAAAGAGCAAAAATAATCGTGTAGAAAGATCAGCGTAAGGCAGAGCAAATGTTAAAAAGTTTCTGCCAAAATTCACGTCTTTATTGCAATTCACAAAATTATGCGATTTCTTCAATATTGGTTTCAATACATCGAAAAGATAAAATATAAGGTGAGATACACCTTTAGAATAATCGAAAGTTCGGAGCGAGTTTATTTTATGTCCAATAATTGACGATAATTCAAGTTTAACGCTTAAATGGTCCGTCACCTGGAGTTTAAATCAATAATTATAAAGTATTATAAAGTAATTATATATTAATTAAATATAAATTAATAATTATAAAATAGACCGAACTAGTGTGTTTTACCAGTTTGGCCTATTTTTGTAAAATTAATCTTATTTATTTATTTATTCGTATGCAAAATGTTAAGTAATAGACATATTTGGTAAAGAAAACTTTGTTTTAAAGGCTGTATTCGTTGAATCTATCACTGGATATCTTGCATACATTATACTTACATTTTTGCGGAATATATACGTTATCGCAAGTATAGAAATTCATACAAATTCATTTGACTGTTCGACTGTTAAGAAAATTCGTTCGCTCGCGATTATTTATATGCGATAGTGGCCTCTACGACACAAAAATGCCGTTCAATCGTTCGGCGTTTGTTGCAACGAGTCGCTATAATAAAATAACGGATTTTAATTAATTGCGAGTCGTATAATTAGTCTTACGTGTTCAAACAGTGTGCTTTCGTAACATTCGCTTTGTGAAATCGCTATTCGAGGCTGCGTGATCGGACTCGAATCCAATACACGACGATTATTTACGGAAGACAGACGGAATTCGGGTCCGTGTCGCGCGACATCGAAAAACGCTTAATTATGTAAGTAACGAACAGCGGCTCGATTGCCATCGCGTCACCTACGGGGAGTTATGTCAGAGCTGACCGCCAATCACCGATTTCTAATCGCATCTCCTATCCAATCTACTTGCACAATGTAATTATAAATATTTCAAAATTAATATCTTAGTAATAAAATTACGCACCAAATTATATAAAAAAATCTACGTGTCTCTAACGTAGATTTTATATATAATTTGGTTATATACAATTTTGTGAGCAATTTTATGACTAGGATAGTAATGTTAAAATATTTATAATCACACATACTGTACAAGTGTAACATATACAATTTATAATACATAATACATGCCAAGAATGTTCATTTTATGCTATAATTGTGAAAAAGTGAAATAAATTCGTAATTGTAAAATTTATTATCTCATATTTAAAATAAATCTTTCAAGTTATAAACTTTATATTTTTTATTCTCCCGTTAAATTATCCCAATACCTTAATTTAGTATCTCATCATGTACTCGCAATCAAAATGAGAAACGCGACTGGCATGATACTCGACAGTGAAAGTGACACGATGCCGCATGAAACCTTTATCGTCGTCGTGTTGAGACAAGTCGAGAAGTCGATTATAATATGAACGCTTATTATTTACGGTCACTTGCAACGATAATGCTGATATGAGCTACAGTCATATATGAGCTTCTGTCATCTATGTGGTCAATAATCATTAAAACTAAATCAATAATCATTAAAACTTTTCATATATGAATCTTCTATCGTCTTAATGATTATTGTTTTCTATGAAACGTGACAAATATTGACTTCCGGCTAACAGTAATAGTGTCTAAAATTTATTATATAAACTGGCTACTTGACATTATAACAACAACATTAGAAGTCGATAATGACTCGCGCTCTGTCGCGTCGCAATTATTACGGAATTGACCTCGAGGTACCGGAACAATTTCGATATAAATACGATAAGTCTAAATACATAAATAGTCATTCAGAAGGCCACGAATAAATTTGATTCGTAGGTACGTAATTGATTGTAAGACACGCCAGCACATCCAGATCGTCGCTTAATCATTCCGGATTCGCGAGATCTCGATTTATTTCCTAACGAGGCCGAGTTTTTCCTGACAGGTTTATCTCGAATGAGAGACGATATAATGTGCGCTTCTCGCGATCATAGATCCCTGAATAAAAACATTTCTGATCGATCGATCCTAGAATCTGATCGATCCGAAAAAATTCGCTGCCGCGCCTTAAGTTTTCCGTCCCTTCGTTGCAAGGCGATCGAACTCGCGACGTGTTTCAACGGCCGATTTGAAGAGAGGAACGATGTAACAATGTACAAATAATATTATAATTACAATAAATATTAATTGACGCCGTTAAACATTTAATCACTGTTCTTTGGGCGATTATATCCCTACTTGATAATGCACAACTTTGTAACATATAACGTGCACATTCAACAAGTATAAGTGTTCTTATTAATAATTTATACGTGACATACACACGGTGGCATTTTCTTTTCAATTTTTACGTTTTTGCATAAAATTTGCATATATCTTTTAAAAGAAGTTTTTACATAGAAAAATTCATAATGGATTATATAAGAAACAAAAAACGTGATAAATTCAAAAATAAGTTGAATACCTAGTAATGAGATAATATAATATAATATTAATATAATATAATATTAAAATTACAAATTTGAAAGAAATTGTATATATAATCAGAGTCGCGTGTCTTACACGCGTCGTTTCCATCAATTAAGAGCTGTTGGAAAAAAATAAAACAATTTTACACAAGAGCTATTGAAAAAAAAAATGAGGCAATTTCACCATCATCGTTATTATTATGCATTGATTGATGATGAAATAAGTACTAGACATCTATAAAAAAAAATTACAATACCTCACATGATGTATAGTGATATATACTAAAATATATACTAAAACTAAACCTTCAGAGACACGAGAGATCTCACCAAATTTATTATAAATTTACAACACCATCATAAACCACAAACGTCTGTCGGACGTCTAAGTTCTGCGTAACTCCGACCGGGTGTAATGTCACGTATAGAGATTTTTGGAATTGAATCTCGGAACTCAGTCGGACTTATTAATGATCTGAGCCCCCTTCTTATCTTCGGGTGCCATATCGGCGTCATCCCATCCCCATATAGCCCCCTCGTGCGTATGATCATGCTCGTCATGATGATCGTCTCGCTCATATTTCGAGCCGTCGCCTGTTCGGGCCGCGCGTTTCTTTATCATGCTTAATGCTACGGTCTTCAGATCGTACGCCCAGCCGATCCAGGCGAAAAAGTCGATAAAGGCGGTAGTGAAGTTTGTGCGATAGTTGCCCAATTCGGCGGCCTTGTAATCCCACGGGAAAACATGATGGTAGTTGTGCCATCCTTCCCCGAAAGCGCTGATGCCGACGCTGTAGCTGTCGGTGGGGCTAATGGTGCTGCGACACAAAGATACGAACGCGGTTCTCTTATCGACTTCCGTTTACGCAGGTTTACGATTCAGGTAAATAGGGTAAATGACGTAGGCGTATCTTTTGATGATACTCACTTATCGTAGGGTTTCATGCCCCAAATGTGGGCCGCGGAATTCACCAGCCAGGTCACGTTCAGCTGTATCGTGTATCTGAATAGGGTGGCGTACCACGCGTACATGAGTTTCTCATTCCAAAAGTAGCACGGTACCCAGGTGGGAAGTAGGAAGCAGAAAACAGGCATCAGGACAATGTAGAGCCTGTAGCATAAACGTAGAGATTTATTTTGATCAAACCGGACGGTAATCTTTCTTTAACAGAGAACGCATGATAGCACTTCACCAACTGTGAAACTTCACCAACTGTTCTCACAATTAGAAAACGATGTCTTCGTCGATGATAAATTATCGTACCTGCGTTGCCAGACGACGACGGGATCCTTCTCGAGATCGCTCATGTCGATCGTTGCTCCTTTGTTAATAACGTCCGGATGCTTGCGGAGCATGAGCCAGCCTATATGCGAAAAGAAGAAGCCTCTCTTTGCGTTATGCGGGTCCGCATCTGTGTCTGTGAATTTATGATGCACTCTGTGATCCCTTACCCACTCGTAAAGGTGATTCTGCAAAACGCACATTAAACAATATTATAACAACACTGTCTTTCAGAAGTTTCTCTGTAGAATACACATTTTTTATGAACAATAAATCCTTTTTTTAAATATATTTTTGGGGTAATATTTTTTTAAATCTGCGATATTTTTTAAACTATACCTATGGGATAATAATTACAAAATTCTAATAATGATTGTTGCTTTCTTTAACGCGCGTGAATAAGTTCGTGCAACAGCGTTGCCGAGAGAGACTTACTTGGAAAGCCGTGGTCTGTAAAAGCATAAGAATAACTCTCATCGGCCATTTCGCTTTGTAAGACCGATGAGCCCATAGTCTGTGAGCACCTGCTGTAACACCGATAGCCGCAAACACTACGACTACTAAATCTGAAAGAATAAATAAAATGTGTCGATATAACATCATAAGATCTTTCGTAAATGAAACACTTGCAATTATTATTATTTTATCAAGATCTACTAATTCAAGCTCTATATCGATCTCTACTCTTTATAATAGTTTATATTATTCCTTCCCAAATATCAATCGGTTGCAATTAATAAAAATACTCGAGTTTTAAGTCTTAGGTTTTAAAAGATAGATAAACAAAACGTACTCCAAAGAAACGTGTAAAATCTGGCGGCCGTTAATAAAATATACAATCCGTAAACTGCACCGAGATGAAGGTAGACAAAGGCTATCAGGTTTCTCCAGACAATCTTCCATTGGTACTTAGGTTTCGAACTTTGTGCCTTTTGGATTGCCAATTTTTGCGTTACAGTTTTATCTGCCGCTGATTTCTTTTGCGACACATCCTGCTGAGAAGCTTCCAGAAATAAAGTCGCTGAACTGCCGAACAAATTCGGCGCCATATCGCTGAAATATCTATAACAAGTATTTACAGCTCTAAAATTGAAGAAAACTGTGGTATATATTTGATAATGTTTTAAAACATTTACATCATATATTGAAAGAAAGAGAGGAGGGAGGAGGAGAGAGAATTAGCGAAAGAGAATAGACATCTAATAGATGATAATATTCGCAATTGATCAATCAACATAAAAACAATTATAGACTTAACTTTAGAAGGCTCGCCTTTCTAATTTTGTTAAAATTTTACAGATACGTAGCATTTACTAAATTCAGTCGGAGCCACTAGTGCGGAGTTGTAAAAATGCCTAGTTTCCGAGAAAATTATATTTCAATTATTCGACTTAACATTTTTCAAGATTTCAATATAAAAAAAATAATTAGAATTTAAAATATTTTGCTAAAATGTTATTTTATTAAAAAACTGTTACAATGTTGTCAAAATATCATTATTAAAAAAAAACTAAAGAAGCTTGTTTTCTCATTATATTTTTTGATATCATTGCTCGTTGTTTATGAAACAGTTACGTCATAAATAAACGTAACCACATGGGTTTCCAACTTTCCACGCGAGGTCCACCCCACACCGCCCCCTGCTTACAGTGCGAAACGAGGTTTATCATTGTACTGTTCCACATGGGTTTCCAACTTTCCACGCGAGGTCCAACCCATATCGCCCCCTGCTTACAATGCGAAACAAGGTGTATCATTGTACCGTTCCACATGAGTTTCCAACATTTCACGCGAAACGAAGTCCACCCCATATCGCTCGGTAACCACGAATATCTTACAGTGCAAAAAATGTAAGAAAATGAGCTTCTTCGATTTGTTTTTTTTTTTTACAATGACATTTTGGTAACACTGTACGTTTCCTAATACTAATTGACTAATAAAATAAAACATTTCAGCAAAATATTTTAAAATTTTTTTTATTTTTTTATTTTGATACCTTAGAAAAAGGTAATTAGGCCTAATAATTGAAATTTAATTTTCTCGGAAACTAGATATTTCTGCAACTATGCGCTAGTGGTTTCGAATACATTTTAGTAAGTATTACGTATTTGTAAAATTTCACCTGTACAAATTATATTATTTCTTGCTGTATTTTAACATGACTTCATGCTATATATGTTTTTACATTCTCTGAACTGGCAGTAACTGGAAGTAATGTCCATTTCTATCAATGCAGATTAACTTTAATCTCGGTTTAATTTACTTTTTATCCTCTTCTAATTCCTAAAATTAAAAAAGGATAAAAAATAGGTTAAACCGAGATTAAAGTTAATCGACATTGGTATAGAAATGGACATAGGTCCAGTTTCCAACGTCGGTTAACTGTACGGTACCCTTCGATTAAACTCACTCTTCGTCTCTTTCTAGAGGGACAGTTATAAAGAGATGAAGAGTGAGTTTAATCGAAGGTTACAGTTAACCGACGTTGGTGAAACTGGGCCATAAGTGATTTTTGTTACTCTGAACTGGTAACGTCACATCTTTTTTTGCCCAAGTTCTGACTGTCATTTTGATTTTGATCATATAATAAACTATGATCATTAGGCAAGTTTTATTTGAATTTTTTTCACCAGAAAATTACGTTATTTTTAAATCGCCAAATTTTAAATTTTACTCACAAATCAAAATGGTCCCATATATTCACCAAGAAATAAGTGAGCAACTTACTTATAAGTCCCATAAATTTTGTTTGCTATCCCAACGCAATGCTACTAACAAGCTTATTATTGTCTGGAGTTTTTACGTCAGTCAAACTTTCGATTAAAATATCTAAGAAATTAGACATAATAAAAAATTTAATATTTTTCTTATGTAATGTTGATCGCGCGCGTAATTTGCGACCAGTCTGATTAAGATCGGCGTGGTCAATCTTGAGATCTCGAAATCTCAAAACCGAAAAAGTCACTTTTTTTTCGTGAAGCTTATAGTTCGGATTTCAGTTACATGTACACACGCACACACGTAAAGCATTTGTCCCTCAAGCCAAATTCGCAATTCTCACGTACGTGCATATTTGTACGTGATATACCTATGTGAACTTAAGCACGCATATATTTTCCTGTATGTACATCTTTCAGCGGTCTCACAACTGCATTAAAGCGCATATTTGAATGAATATGCGATGTACAGACAGCGTAATTAATGCCTTCCTACCTAAAAATTGTCGTGTCCAAATCAGATAATATATAGTTAGACACATCGCGTCTAGCTATATGTGCATCAGACTGTTGGTTCTTGAAGGAACCAGCAACATTTCGGAGCCATCAGTTTGACAGTTTTAACCCTAGACAGACTAACTGGGGTGTTACGGGACCCCACGCGAAATTCAAATTGAGCCCCTGCCTTAGGAAGGTTAGTTTTCATACCGAGACCCTAACCATAATTCAGTTTAGTCATCCGGCAGTCGACCTCCGTCATTCAGCGAGTGCGTTAGATCCGTGCAGCAGCTGAAAACCGAAAAAGAAAATCGTTTGGGATGTCCGTACACCCCAGTGAGTCATTTACGCTCGACATTTACCACAGTAAAGTATATTTCAGATTTTTTGTAAAAATCGGTAACGAAAAATTATACACTTTATAGCACTCCCCGGAAAATTCTACCCCTGTTTCATATATAATTGTTTAAGATTCGGTCAATTATTTCATTTTTGCTGTTCTTGCACAGCAACTGATTAAAACTTTGTAAAGTTTTTGTGGAGTTAATTTTACTGTTTCCATATACTTTTATAACTTTTGACTATCTTTCAAATAAAAAATAAATAATAATCGACAGAATCTGTTTTACTTTCCATTTCTTGCGATTTTTCCCATCCGACAGTTTTTCGTCATTTCCTCTACTTCAGATGTTCAAAGAAATGTTTTTTTTAAGAAACGAAAAAATCGCTTACATGCCCTTGAAGGTTGTCTATTCGTCTTTCAAAATCCGTTGGAAATTTTAAAATCGGTGAATTTTATGAAAAACTACAGCATTTTTTATAAAAATAGTCATTTCAGCCCAATTTTTGGTTCTTTTTCTTGTTTTTCGAAATTTTTTTACTGTTTTTTTTTTACTACCGCAAATTAATGACTATTACTATCGTCTTCCCTATTAAACAACAAACAAAATTATCTATTATAAAGTTTTATAAGAACATTCTGGAAATATTATACACGCGGTACAAGTTTGGGGTATCGTGACACCCCAGTGAGTCATTCACGTATGAGAAAAATAAGTTAGTCTGTCTAGGGTTAATTGTTTACGAAAGGAAGATTAAACCGCGAGGAATCATCCCGAAATATAAAAGGAAAGAAAAGAAATACAAGGACATATTAATTATTTGGTAACAGTAAATAATTATTATGCGATAAAATTCATAGATATATACGCAATTATTATTCCATTACTATTCGACTACTTCATTTTTATTTAAAACTAATTATTAAGATCTCCTGAACTGTTTGATGTCGTGCGTAATCTCTCTGTGCCAACTAAAATTATACATTTGTAATTTATCGCTTAATAATAATTAATGGCTCCTAAACATTGCCGGTTTCTTGAAGACAACAGTAATGATGCAAATAACAAAGGAAAAACAAAGGCCAATAATCGAGCAAACAGTGGATGTCAAATTTAAAAGTTAATTTCCATCTCAATAATACATATTACGTCGGGACATTTCAAACTACACAGAGTTTGCTTCAGCCGACAAACAATGTTAATTAAATAAATGAATATAAGTTACATAATAAATTAAAGATAGTATAATGAAATATTAGAACCGAGGATTTGTATCGATGGCAAATAACAAAGTCAATCAGTCACATCAAAGGGAGGAGTCACATCAAACATAAGAGCAATAAACTATTAAATGTAAACGATGTATATATGTAAATATGGGCGAAGTCGAATATAAAATTAATTGGTGAATCAGAAGCCGAAGTTAAATCCATGATTTATTTCTCGTTATTTTGATGGCGAGAAAGACTCAAGTCAGTCGTATTAACCAAGCATCAAATTGTCAAATTACTGGGTGAAGAAGCTTTAGAATTTAAATTCTACACTCGATTGACTTTGTTATTTGCCATCGATACGAATCCTCGGTTCTAATATTTCATTATATCTTTAATTTATTATGTAATATTATATTCATTATTTAATTAATTAACTTATATTCATTTATTTAATTAAAATTGTTTGTCGGCTGAAGAAGACTCTGTGTAGTTCGAAACGTCCTGACGTAGTATGGTATTATTGAGATAGAAATAAACTTTTAAAGACATATCCACTGTTTTTTCGATTATTGGCCTTTGTTTTTTCTTTGTTGAGACACACGAGCGAGATCCTTTTAATTATTGATGCACAAATAGTTAGACACAATGTATCAAGCTATTATTTGATTCGGCCGCTACTATTTTCAGGTGGGAAAGCATTAATGTGTATACGTAATAAGCATGCACACATTGTTCTTTTAATCCGTTCACGGATGACAATTAATAATGCTGTAATATTAATATTATAAGAATAAAAGACTCGCTGAGAGACTTTCATTCATAAAGGAAAAATCAATTAATTAAAATATAGAAAAATATTTTTAAATTTTAATTATTTTTTCATATTAAAATCTTGAAAACCGTTCAAGTGTTAAATAATTAAAATTTGAATTTCTCGAAAATTAGGCATTTTTGCAACTCCGCGCCATAGTAAGTACTATTGTACCTGTATAATTTCATCAAAATTGAGCTTGAATAGTATACTAAAGTCTTATAATGAAATTAATAAGTCTCTTAAATTTACACAGTTTGTGGTTAAGCTTTATGTGATTTTGAAGACGAGTCCTGTATTTCGTATATAATTTCGTATATAAAGAGTTACACGTATAATTTCTTTTTATTTAATTAATTTAAATAAAGATTTTTCTGTATAAAATCATTTGAGTCATATTGTTATATACCGTTAAATTTTTCTTAATGTGGTATTATTAAATAGCGTTGTAAATGTTGTTTTGTGTAATGAGAGATACAGTAAAATAGCGCGCGCTTGTAGTGTTCTAGTGACAAGTAAAAAGGGACTTTGACGGTTCAACGCGGTTGAAGGCTTGAAGGTGCGTAAATTAACGTTATATCGATCTTTAATAATTAATAAAATACAAAATTATAAATCGGACGTTTCAGCTCCGCTTTGGGCCATCTTCATCATTGCGGTAACAATTAAATCGAAATAATCTCACTTTCACCGAGAAATAAGTGAGTAATTTCAAAATTTGGTCTAAAAGTAACGTAATTTTTCGCGAGGAAAGCCAAGTAAAACTTGCCTAATAATCATAGTTTATTATATATAATCGAAATCACAAAATGACAGACAGAACTTAAGCAAGAAGAGAAATAAGGTCATTTACCCACCAGCTCAGAGAAGTGGAGTCACTCACCAGTTCAGAGAATGCGAGAACATAAAGTATTGAAGGCATGTTAAAATACATTGAGAAGAGTAATACAATTTGTAAGTAAAGGATGTCGTTACAATTAAGACAATAATTACTTAGCATTCCCAGACAGAAATAATCAGTCAAATTGATGCGTCGATGAATAATCGAATACTGATTGATAATTTTATTATATCTGACCTCATCATCATTGCTTTTATGTTAATTGAGTGATCACGAATATTTTTATGAAATTTCTATCGTCTTTCGACTAATTCTACATCGAATTCATAAAGAGATACGGTAGTGTTGGCGTAGCAAGACACAGACCGTATATTTATTCGCGAACCGACGAATTGAGAGATTCTTAGATTATTGAATCTTAATAACGACTGAACCGATGAAGTTCTGATGAGTAAGCTCAATCGATAGCTTGGGTTTGAATGGTATATAATAAAAGTATTTTTTTTTATTTTTCATTTATGTATCCTACGAGCGGAGATATTGCGATGCAAAGTCCAAAATGTAAATATTTTACATTAAGATAACCGTTATTATATCATCATCGTCATCGAGAAATGCTGTCTCTTCCACTTTTTTGACACAAAAGATCGCGAACGCGGTTTTTTCCTGTATTAAAAAAAATTGATGACAACATCATCAGCGTCTCTATGGCCGGTATTCATAGTCGGTTCTTATTTCAAGACCGTCTTAAGTAATAGTCTTAAGATGCTAATACGGCTCTGTGATTAGTTCATGATCTTAAAATTGTAATTAAGTCGGTCTTAAATATAAGAACCGACTATGAATAATAGCCTATGATGATGTCTCTACCGTATTTGTAAAATTTGAATTTCTCGGAAAGTAGGCATTTCCGCAACTCCCCGTTAGCAGCTCCAAATACATATACGTAAGTAAGTATTGTAAGATTTTATCAAAATCGGAGGAGGGTAGCCCTCTTGTTTATATTTGAATATAATAAAAGTATTTAAATAAAAAAAAAAAACATTTATCAAAAATTTAGTCTTAATATATTTTCTCTTCAATATATTGGCTGTCATTTATGCATCCAAATAGTAGCGTTATTTTTTGCGATATATTTATCATTATATTTATAGCAAAAATGGAAAGTATAAAAAATACAAAAGTTATTTGCGTTCTATTTATCCCTTTTATGTACCTATTCTTATGTAAAGTTGAATATATCCGACAATTAACATGTAATCGTTGAACGTTTGCTGTTTTTGTGTTTTACACATTATGAAGTTTGTGCATTAATTATCATTAATTAATGTTTTAACATGCTAATTGCTTATGTATCGTCTATTCGTCTATTGAAAAACAAGAATAATAATTAGTATCAGCAAAAAAAAAAGGAAAAAAACCAATATCTATAGACTTTAGAAATCTTTTATTTATGATCAATATTCAACACTTTTATCTTTTGCTCGTCTCTTTTACGTGATAAAAATCGGCGAGACGGTCTCCACATTGTCGCGTCGCCATTAACCGAAGATTCATGATTCTTTGCTCGACGTGCGTTATATGTGTCCACGCAACGATCTCGTTATAGCTTTCCAGAACATTACATGCGGTTAATATGTGCGGCACACGTGCGGAAAGTATGCGTGCAAAAAAAAAAGAGAATTCTCTAAACGTCGCACTTTCAACACAACGAACGAGTGTCTCGCGGTCTGTCCCGCGGAGAATGATATTCCTGAATTGTGTACGAAGAAGAGTGCCTTCGCACGAGCACGCTGATGTCGACCACATTAACGGCCCTTCACGACGAAGTGGTACGCGATTGTTGCGTCAGAGCAGCTTCGTAACCGCCGCGCCGGTGATATTACATTAGCGCGCAATCTCGTTGCGGTTCAGCGAAAAGTGGATTTTTTTTTTATTACGTTTATCTTTGTAAAAGCGTCGTCGACCGATCGTCGAAATCGCGATCTTTTATTTCTAACGTTATACCTCGTGCGTTGCGATTTTTTTTCGAAATCAAAATTATTACGTCGCCGATTTAAAGCAAGTAATTTTCATAAAATTTGAATTACGTCGTGAATTGAAAGATTTAGAAAATAGTACAAATAACATTCCTAGCAGCAAAAGCGGAAAAAAGGTAACTTTAAATGGCTGACCGTTACTTCTCCAGCACGATAAATCAAATTCCTATAGATGCTTCAAAGAGTCGACCTAAAATAAACGCTCGGAACTAAACGCGCACATTCGTGTTCTTCCTCCTTTACGGCTAATTAGATACAAAGTACAGCCATCCCTCCTCTATACGAATTCTTTGAGTAGATTGACGATGACGTGAAGACGACGCGAGTTATGTAGGTGCCCCACTTCTAAATATTCCTTTCTTTCAGGCGCCTGCTTCTCTCAATGTCGAGAGTTTACGTGTAATTTAACGGAACCTGATATTCGCAATACTGCTAGTCGTTGTGAATCTTACGATTAAATTATTATTATCGATACCGCATCGATGAACATGCACCGACGTTTATGTGCCCGACATGTATCTAATATATATAAAATTCATTCATAGTATAATAGGATCAATATCATTATTTTAAATTATTAATACTTTCTTGACTAAAATATAATATTTTTAATCAGATCGAAAGTGTATTACGGATCATTTATCGAAAGACGATTTAGACAAGAAATTAACTTCTTCTATTTTCTCTGATTTACAAAACTATTATATAGCTTTAGTTTTTCTCATTATCGAAGAAAAAAATAAAAATAAAACTTGAATTCTCATGGATTTTTTATTTCGTTTTTTAATGTACTAAATAATAAAAGTACATCGAATTCTCTTTTGATGTTTACTGGATAGCGTTTAAATAATACTATCATATATGTAATTTTTGATTAAATAAAAATAATATTATATTGTCATATTAAAATATCGGAAATAGTTTACATTTTTCTGTAAACTTCGTGTTAGAAAAATATTATTTAATATTAATAACGTGGAAAAGAATGTTTATAACATCACGAATATTAGATCATCAAAGAATGAGGACAGGAACTCTAATAAATACACCTCTTTCTCTTTCTTTCTGTTTATAGTAATTATAATCGGATAATATTATGCTGTCAGTCTTAGGGAAACATATTAGTCTTCGGGATCGGAGATTAGAAGTAAAAGTTCAAATATCATTGCGTCGAAAGTGTTCATGTTAAACGATTATCTGTTACGAACATGTTTGCACAATGTTGACTGTCAATCGGCGTAGATGTTCGCAGAACAAAAATGCAACCGAGTTTGAGCGAAAAATTCTTGACTTACGCTAATATTAACTCTTTACCTAGAGTAACCAGGTTGACGTGCTATTTCCAAGGTATAGCTTACGCTCTTCGTCTTTAAGAGTACGTCATAAATTCTTACTTAACTGTTCAATTTACGGCGTTAGGAGATAGCACGGTTAGGGCGGGGGGAGAGGGGCTTTCAAACTTTAGAGAAAAAGCTATCAAAGAGAAAGTAGTATAATTAGTATAAACATTAATGTTACTCCGGATCTTAATATGATAAAGTATCTAAGATTAATTTGAATGAAATTTATCAGTTGCGCATGAAGAGCATTATCCGTTTCAGAATCAGTAATAATTCTTAATAAAATCGCGTTATAAATAGCGATAGAATTTGAAACGGAATTCTACTTATAATTTTATATGCTGTATAGCATAGAAAATGTTTGAAGAATCTTCAATTAATAATAGAGTTTTGAATTTATGACTTCTGACATGTTTTTTGTACGAGTGTACGTGCCGATTCTTCTATTGAAGAATCGGCACGTACACTCGTACAAAAAACATGTCAAAAGTCATAAATTCAAAACTCTATCATTAATTTAGAGATCAATTGGAACAAACGAGCTTTAGAGATTATAATTGATTAAAACTCAATTTTTAAGGACTGAAATTACGTAAGCTATTTGAAGCGTATATGCACTTTAGCAAACAACTATAATTATTTCTAAATTATCCGCTCAATTGTATAATTCGCCTGTGTCCCGAATTAGCCTTGAATAAATAAAAAAGCGTTTACTTTTTGCACCCTTAACTAATGTACTAAATTTTGCTACACATATACCATCGACAGATGTCGTTTTTCTCATTCTTCTCTGATCAAAAGAGAAAAGATCCACGTGACTAAAGGTTAATTACGGATTCACTATAAGTCAGTGGTACAGCTATCTCCTCGTTTTCTGCAACTGTATTGCTGTCATGCAAGTGGTAAAGTACGGGTGTGAATAATCCTCGTGAAAGCGCTGTCGAAAACGTGTATCTCACAAACGGCACGATTTGAAATTTCACGATAACAAGATAGTTCATAACAAGACTGAAGGTCAGTTTTGAAGGATTAAAATTGTAACGATTCATGTTTCTTTAATTTTTAATAAAAATGTTATTACCAGTATACTAGTGAAAAACGTATTTTGGAATAGAAAGCCTCGTGCTTTTCATTTATTTTTTGCATTCATAAAAATATACCTAGGTCGATACTGATTGTAAGTAAATAAACAAGGTATATAAATAAAATCGTACAATTTAGTATAATTAACTTTAGTATAGTTAACAGATAACTATAAATTTAATTTAAGACCAATACGTAAATCTAAAAATGTACAAGCCGAATAAGAGATATTTACTTCGCTTGAAAATTAATATAAATTAAGAATTCTAATTGACTCGTCTGCACATAAATAAAAGAAGTATTAAATCAAGACTTATATTTCGCTCATAAAAAAAAACTGTATAAGAAATTTTATTGTTGACGCTTTTCTGCGATGCTAATTAATTATGCGATGCTAATTCTCTTATTGCGCTGACTTTATGAGCATTTTTGTCATCGTATATTTTAACAGTTTTATATGTATCAAGTGGTTAAGAGGGCTTTATACGTCTATTGCACATATTTTCAAGAATTTTTTTGTCATAAAATGTATTGAAATATCTCGAAACTTTTATATATTTTCTCACATATATTAAAGTACATAAAAAAATTTTTTTTTTTATTTATGGCGACAAATGTAAGGGTATCCCATATAAATCTGGTTGACATAATATCTCGAGTTAGAAACGTCTGAAACAAAAAATTCAAACGGGATATTAAAATATAAGTAAGTGGCTATAGCCGGTACTAGAATTAAACATTTTGGGTAAAAAGAAACAAAATAACGGACTTTTGAATATCTCGACGAATATCTTGCAGTTTTTTGCAACTAAAAAAGTCCGCCATTTTGTTTCTTTTTACCCAAAATGTTTAATTCTAGTACCGACTATAGCCACTTACTTATATTTTAATATCCCGTTTGAATTTTTTGTTTCAGACGTTTCTAACTCGAGATATCATGTCAGCCAGATTTCTATGGGATACCCTTACATTTGTCGCCATAAATAAAAAAAAAAAAAAAATTTTTTTAATGTACTTCAATATATGTGAGAAAATAAATTCTTGAAAATATGTGCAATAGACGTATAAAGCCCCCTTAATAATGTAATAGTAATAGTACGTTAAAGCTAAATATAGCGCGCGCAAAGCGCGCGTCTGTGATGTTTAGTGTTGTATATATAAGCAAGAATCTATATTATTCTTATAAAAATTACAACTTTTTATCTCAACTTTTTTTCTTGATTAAACTATATAAGTATCTTCATTCAAACAAGTTTTCTTCGTTTAACGTAATTTATATCTCATTTCAAGATTACAGATTCTTGTATATATACAATAAATCTTGATTTAATTGCTTTTTTATACCCTGGCTGAGGTAATATTTTTCGCAATAAAATTAAATTATTGAAACATTTAGAATATTAATTTAGAAAGACCAAAATCTTTGGTCTGAAATGTCTTGACGATAATCCGACCAAAATCAATATGGTTGCATTGTCATGATGATGATAGCCAGACAAATCGATTAGAATTCTTAATTGCTAAAAATATACGTGCGATTAATATGTACATCGCACGTATTTTCGAACACTTAAATTCTTTCATTCATTTAAAGCTATCGAGGATATTATAACAATATCGAAACCGGTATTAAAAGGCCTTTCACAGTGAGTCCATAATGAAAATCGTTTAACATTTGATATTGGTGTCAAGAAGTCTATTGTGTGCATAGTAAATCTTATCAAAGAAAACTATTTAAAATGCAAAAAGGATAAAAGAGAAAACTTAATTTTATCAGACATGCGCTCCTTGGATCTATAGTATTGGCTTTAAACTATTTATAATTTTTATAGTTCGAATTTTTATATATTTTAATTTATAAATAAATTTCAGAGTTCAAGCTGAACTTTGATATATATGTAGATATGATCTACTTTATTTTCACACCTCAACGCACAATTAAAAAAATTATTCCTGCATTTTGAATTTTTAGTTATCAATTCATATTTAATAAATTATCGTTTCTGTTTCATCAAACATTTCCTCTTCTGTAAGAAACGTAACTTATTTGCAGTATTGTTTCCCGTTTTTATTTAAACAGATAACAAATGTACTCGTATGCAAATTTTCAGTTATCAATTCATATTTAATAAATTATCGTTTTTGTTTCATCAAGCATTTCTTCCTCTGGAAGAAACGTAAATTATCTGCAGTATTATATTCCTGTTTTTATTCAAACAGATAACAATAAATGTATACTCGTATGCAAATTTTCAGTTATCAATTCATATTTAATAAATTATCGTTTTTGTTTCATCAAGCATTTCCTCCTCTGTAAGAAACGTAAATTATTTGCAGCATTATTTCCGGTTTTAATTCAAACAGATCCTCCCACTTCACACGATATATAGTCATATATAGATTATTAAATTTGAAAATATAACGTCATGTTAAATAATTTAATAATAGCACACATTAACATAGTTAAATAATTTAATAATAGCACAATAAAATTAATACGTAGTATCTCAAAGCAAACGTTAATGCAATCAAAACTACTTCGAGATTGGACAGGCTTCACAGTACGCCGGAGAATGCATTTACGCGTGCGTTTCTCTTCCGGAACGTAGGCTTGGCGCGGAGAAGTGTCATCCTAGTAAAAGTGCTTGCGGCACTTGAAAACGGTACTTGATGTAGTCGGACCAGAATACGTTCAAAGCGGAGAAAGGGGACGACCGTAGAGGGAAGAGATTGAGAAACGAGAAAGAACATAAATAACGCTACGCTTGAGCAGGAACAGGTTCTTCGGAAAGCAGGCCAATGGCGTCTTTAAGGTCATTGCCAATCGCGGATCGAAATTCCTAGACTTTTATAACGGGCTCGAGGCGATTCAGACAGGATCGTGCAGCGTCTTACGTTTTCGACCGGAATGACAGGTTTCGCTTACTATTCAATAAGGAAATTGTACAAAAAGCTGTACTGAAAATGTGTGATTTTTATGACCATCGTGTGAAGTGGAAGAAACTGAAAATTTGCATACAAGTACATTTGTTATCTGTTCGAATAAAAACAAGATATAATACTGCAAATGATTTATAATTCTTACAGAGGAGGAAATGCTTGATGAAACAAAAACGATAATTCATTGAATATGAATTGATAACTGAAAATTCAAAATAACAGGAATAATTTTTTTAATTGTGCGTTGAGGTGTGAAAATAAAGTAGATCATTCATCGGATTATTGATGACCGAAAATGAATGGACGCTTCTCGATGACCGAAAAGAAGCGGAGGATGTTGAAGAGGAACACTGACCTACTAATCCCACAGCACGTGACGTTTTCTCTCGAGATTCAACGCACGCTGCTACACGTATCTGACAAATAATGTACAACTTTCTTTTGAGGCGAAACGTATACGTACGCTTCAATCTGTGATATTGTGCGCATCCATATATTGATTCAACAAGATTCTTGCAATTCGGGACAATTCACAATGATACGTTCGTCAAGACGGGAGTCTTTCAGGAATAACACAAATTTTACTTCCCTTAGAAAAATGTAACTCCTTCGTGTCTTTCGTCGTACACAGCATTACGATTTCGAGATGACTAATTGCGAAAAGTAACGCGCGTGGAAACTGTAGAATGAAGTCAGTACAATGAGTTGTATCTCGAAAATATCGTTGTTCGTCTTAAATAAATTGTCATTAATAAATCACATTTTTCTCGACATCATGGATTACATTGCAGAAACGAAATTATTTACGAAAATTGATTACGATTAGATGGAGTGATAAGTCTTTACATATTCTTCAAAGCGGACATGATAAAGATATGTAAAGTAATGTAAATATACGAAAATAATGTAATAAAGATATAATAATTACTACAATTACTTTTTACAATGCGCAATGCTTTCTTTCCGTGCCAGCATTGTGCAATTGCTTGCGGAAAGGTAATGCTACCTTTCCGTTTCTATATTTCCATTTCTCCGTAATTTTACTTTCAGTTGCACGAATTGCCACGCAGATGAAACTCGAACAAGTGTTGCAACATAATTGTGTTACAGCGAAATTACTCTCATCCATTAGCACGTGAACCGCTCCGCACTTTGATCCCAAACTGCCTTGTCTAGCATTTTCGTCTTGAAATTGAGTTGCGTGCATCATACGCAAAACACGTGCCGTACATTAACAAGATAGTTCGGCCGGTGGTTTGGAAAACCGATTACACTTTCTCATCTACCCGAAATATCAATTACCTTATGACAAATCGATACAAAGTACGAGTTTTTTCTAAGAAACGGATAATAAATCACTATTGAGCGTCACCATGCAGATACTGATTAGCATGGAATTTTTTTTACTACACGTGTCACATACATTAAAAATTGTCATGTTAACAACAATTTCTTTTTGTTGCAAAATGCAAAGCAAAATATTCATGTGATAATAACTACATAACATATATTACGCTTATTAGGAATTATCATAAGATTCTATTCAATTCTATAAAGTAAGACAACCGTTCAAGAAAGTGTGCCATACGTGAAGTTTATCGGCATATTAACAGATGGAAAGAAGCCTCAGCGAAAAAAGATTCACCACGATGTGCGTATTTAAGCGCGAGTAGCAATATTTAAATCACTAAAGCAATTGAAAGAAGACTACACAATATATATATATATATATATATATATATATATATATATATATGCCTACATAAAACTAGTTTTAAAATCTGATATTACAAATTCTTTGGTGGAGGGATCGGTAAACCGATTATAATATCAATATATATCTGTTTAAAAATATCGATTTATTAAATAAAGTTATAAAGGCAATGTTAAAAATATAAAGTTTTAAAATAAAGTTAAAATAAAAGAAATTTTTGATAAAGATTAAGTTTTGGAGAAAGAGGTAGCAAAATTACATTCTTCGTTTAATTTGACAGACTTTACCTTAATAGAATTTTAATTTAAAGTGATTTACCTTTATGCAAAAAATATTAAAATTAAAACGAAAATTATTCCATTCTCTAAAAATGTTCAGGAATTCTTTTCGCAAAAAAAAAATTTACATTTCGTATCTTTACAAAAATATAGTCGCGCGATAAAATATAATCGCATGAAAAATAATCAAGTATTTGAAGTAAATCCAAATTTGTATATAGCGAAATTATTCAACGAGTAAAACAAATACCGCGTACCGGTAAGCAATAATAAGGACTTTACACTTAAATTTATTGTGATTTGCGTCTAAGAAGTAATAAAAGCATCAAACAAATTATCATAAAATTTACAGTCAATCGTATTTGTACATGTATATTTATAATAATATTAATATTCATAATAAAATAACATAACCAACTTTTCCAACTTTTTTTAAACTAACATAAATATCTGTGGTGCATATAAATATTACCTTGGATAAAGACAGTATTAGGGTGTAGGATATAAAACAATTCAATAATTCAAACTAATATTTCACTTTGTACAGATTTCAAAAGGAAGGGTTTTAATATGAAAATTTTGTCGATCACAATTAATTTGCCGATAAATATCCAGAATAGTGTGCACAGTTGGAAAACTTGCGTTAAATTTGACATAAATCACATGTACCAAACGGTCCACTCAAATTTTTGTGTTAATTTAACATAATATGGGCGGTGTATTAAATGGCAACACTGATACTGTGTTAATATAATTTTACATTTCATAAGTTAAGTTTAGTTAACATAGCAGACATGTGTTAAATTTACACTTTATGTTGATTATTTAACACAAAAACTTTAACCAGCAGATTTTTTTTCACCAAAGTATACACAAATTTTCCAACTGTGTACCGCTAATATCTCCTTTTTAATTTCAGCGATAGTTATGTTAATTGTTAAGCGACAGTCGAAGAAATTAGAAAAGATGAAGAATCAATGACTTACGACTTGAGCGACGAGTGTACGTGGGTGAGCTCGCGACTACCTTCGCAAGGTAAGCTCGACAAGAAACACGAGGATAGCTCTTCAAGACGGATGGTCCGACTTGATGGCGAGTTCACTACGAAATACTGAGATGCTGGAGCGTATGTCCCACTTATTAGCTTTGCGCCGCCCCACGTAAAATGACGACCGTCAACGAAACCCCCCGCTTGTTGTGCCGGGTGTCCTAAAAAGCACGGCTCTTGTTGGAGCAGTGACGGAAGTGGTGGATTGCAAAAACCAAGAGTTATACGATTCGCTTTCTCGAAATCGATTATTCCTATTGGATAAAATGCACACCTATTCTCATGCTCCCAATTCGCGATTCCGGCGTCACGTCGCGCTTTACCAATCGCTTTGTTACCTCAATTGTTATACGCAAATCATACATATGTGATTCTACATATCGCAATAGCTTAGCATCTAACGTTTGCGAAGTATGATTAGGTATGGCGCGCAATTTACTAAGTTGGAAATATATGATGTATAAAATACACACAGAAATATAATTAGGCTACCAAGCTCAGACCGTAAAATTTTCTCTTCTAATGATTAGGTATTTTTTCCGCCAGTTTGTATCGATATATACTGCACGTATCAAAGAAGATTGGGCTAAAATAAGATCGAAACTGTTGACATCGACTTCGCCTATTTAATATTATATTTAAATGGTTAAAGAAAGTTACTAATATATTTGAATAATGCATAACACAAAATTAGATTGTGCTTGAGAAATGAAAATTCTCTCTAATTTTCTAATTCGCTCTAATTCTTTGGTTGATTTATTTAAAAAATATATTCATTTTAAATAAGTTTCATAATTAAAACAATTTTATAACAGATACATTACTTCTTTATGCTCCCCTTTTTATCTTAAATAAATTTGTAAAATTTATTTTTTACAAAAAATTGATTTTTATATTTCAATCCTATTATTTTTCTATAAATTTACTAACAAAGAAGTCGTTGTAGTTTCGCGAATCCACGAAATAATTACCGCTCTATAAGTTAAGAATTAAATATTAACATTATGATTAAAAATCAATGTTAGTAAAAAAAAGGCACAGAGTCACAAGGGGTTATTGTTTAACAAATTTTTAATTAAATCGAAGACTTTACGAACATTTCGGCCTAGAATCAAGCCATCTTCAGTGTACAGTATTAATTCTAACTAATTTTTGACGCGGTAAACGCTTATCACATAGTGTTATCTCATATAATGTTATTTATAGTTTGAAATGTCAAGAACGAGTCATTTGACATTTCAAACCAATAACATCATAAAATTCGACGTCAAAAATAAAACAACATAAAAACAAGTCTTAAAATTTCAAACTAATAACGTCATAAGATTCGACATGGAACATCACAGGTTCTCGCGCCACATAAACTTCACGACACATGTTGTTTCCCTTCGCTATGTTCTAATTATTGCGATATCTACTATGTGATAAGCGTTTACCGCGTCAAAAATTAGTTACAATTAATACTGTACACTGAAGACGGCCTGATTCTAGGCCGAAATGTTTGTAAAGTCTTCGATCTAATTAAAAATGTGTTAAACAATAACACCTGGTTATGGCTATGTGCCCTTTTTTTTACTAATATTGATTTTTAATCATTTGAGCCTCCTAAAATTATTATGATTCAAATTGAGAACAACGAGAGCTACATTTTGCGATCTTCTTCACCAAAGACAGCGAAGAAACTTTAGTAAAGAAATATTGGGAACAAACATAAACTTTTTGTCGAATGTTTCAATATGCACGTAGGACTTTCTTCGATGTTTTCGTCAACTTCGCGTGTCATCTCTGTTTAATTATAGACTATAATTTTTTACGAAAATATTCATAGAAATTCCTTTCTAAGTAGAGTAGTCTAATTCTTTGAAAACACGTGTAGAAACTAAACAAGAAGTAAGAAGAAATTATACATTAACCTAATTTGATACATCTTACAAAGAATTTTAGCAAATATAATAATAAATAATTATCTACTTATCTAGCTTATCGTAATTAATGCCGTACACCTAAACATTTCCATAAGTAAAGTCAATTTGATAATATAACTCAAAGTTTTATGAAACGGTATTTCGAACAATGTACCGGTATATTGCTGATAAGAAAGACATATGATAAAACAATTCTAACTATTCAAATTTCTACGTGAATCTGCAAATATGAATGTAATTAATAAGATTGAACTGAATTTCATAGATCTATCACCTTTCCCCTTCCTCTTTCTTACATATGGCAGGTTGCAAACAATACGAGATTACAAAAGATTATTTTGCTAATCATCCTTTCGTCATATGTTCCCACGATAATGCGATTATGCGCCGCACTACATTTATCGCTGTTTCAACATGAGAACTACATATGAGAAATACACATATCCGGTTTTATCTATAATATATAAATAAATATAAATATATTATAAAATAATTAAGTAATCGAAGAAGATTTAATGAATTTTTTAAATATATAAATATATTAGACATGTTTTTATGTCCAATAATATATTTATATTCAGTAATAAAATGGATAGTTTGCAGCCTGTTTTATAATAAGCGTCAAAGAAATAAGAGAGTTTATAGTCGATAAAATTCGTATTAATGTAGTCAGAGAGATAAAATTAATTAATTTTATCAATGTACCTTTAATGTATATTAAATGAAAATTTAACGTTAACTTTTACGCGTAAATATCATGTATGTGGAAATAAATAAATAAGATAGAAAAGCACATAAAAATTTAAATAAGGTTTTCTTTAATAAAAATTTAGATTTCTCTTCTCTTTTTTGCTATCAACGTATGTTTTATAAAACAAAAGAAATTGATAGTAAAAAAATTATTTTGCTATTTTTAAATAAGTTGTTGTACAAAATTAATGCAGCAAAGTTGAAAAGTTAGGAGCCATATGAATCCATCTACTTGATATTTTCAAAATCGATATCGCGAAGCTCTGATAGAAAATGTGAGATGTTCGTAGTGCATATAATTCCACATCAGTGTGAAACCTCATTGCTTAATGCAATGCAATGTACGGAAAAAAACATTCATTTAATTAACTTTTCTGTAAAATATTTACGTATGCACACGATAAAGAAACTATTAATAAATTGTTTTCAATTAAGTAAATAAAAAATAAACAATTTAAATAAATAATTAAATTAAAATAATAAATAATTATACGAAGTTTGAACTCAATCGAGTATGTAATTCAGTACACGAATTGCGGTCAAGAGTGAAAATTGTCCGAAGATTAAAAACCGTCCTCTTGTTCTTTCACTGCATATAAAAATATCTATTGATCCGGTTTTAATCTAAAGAAGCATGAACGTTGGACATTTTCACAAAAATAATTGAAATATTATTAAATTTGTTTTAAGTTATGCTCATCTATATCGCACTGAGAAAGAGTCGTCGTTTCAACGCAGTACGCACTATGTTAAAACTAAGTGAGAATGGAGTTTCACGTCCCTTCGTCAAACATTTGTTATGCATAAATTGCCAGTGCAATAGCATTGTGCAATATTGATCTCGGAATGACGAGGTGGGTGCTGCAGAACTTTGTCAAGGCTGTCCTTTCCGGTTAAGATACCGATGGGAAAAATAATGTCGCATTGCGCCACAAGACCTAATTACTTAATTTGCTTAACTAAATAAATTATTCTGATTTTTTAGTTAAGCAAATGTGGATATCGGACAGACTTACGTATAATAAGGAGTCATAACAATAATAATAGATGCAAGCTGAAAAAAGAATCCAGTTAACCTAAAGATAAAAAGATTTGCAGAAAAACAGATTTTTTATTTTCTTATCTTTTTTATCTTATTACTTTAAGTAAATTAAATAAATTTTATTTATAAATAATTTAAATTACATTAAATTAAACGTGTAATTGGAAGTTATAGTAGTATGACATTATATAATACAAAATCATATTATTGAACAAATGCACATAGAAACTATTTTTATCGATTAATATAGCTTCTTAATTAAATATTATTCTTATAGCACAGCTATACATTTAAAATATATACAGATATATATTCTTCTACATGTGTTATTCAAGTTCATGTCTATGGCCAGTATTCATAGTCAGATCTTATATTTAAGACCGTCTTAATACGTCTTATATTACGATCTTAAGATGTTATGAACCAATCACAGAGCCGTATTAGCATCTTAAGACATTACTTGATAAGTCTTGAAATAAGAACCGACTATGAATACCGGCCATAGAGACGCTGATGATGTCATCAATTTTTTTTAATATAGGAAAAAACCGCGCTCGTGATCTTTTGTGTCAAAAAAGTGGAAGATACAACATTTCTCGACTATAAATATCGGCCTAAGATTCGAATTTATGTAAAAATATAAAACAAAAATGCAGGTGTTTCTCTAATCTTTAATCTATCGATCATTATTTTAGATTCATTCTGAAGTCACTTGTCTTCCTGCAAATCTTTTTTGCATTCGTAAACAAGAATAGCAATTTCTTAAAATTCCATGATAATTCATGTCATCCATGATAATTAAAATAAATTTAATGTAAAGATAAAATATCATTTTTTAAATAGTATTAGATTATTTTAATTGAATATAATACTTAAACGAGCTATACTTTCTCCTCCCAAAAATTCAAAAGAGCTTAATAGATTTATTTCATCTTGAAAAATGTCATCCTTAAAATAGAATGAAATATAAAAGTGTTTATAACAATATTGTGAATAAATCACTTATTTCTATATTGCGCTTAAGGCATGAGAAAAAATTGAAGCATTAATTCTATTTTGATCTATAAATACTATTGTGCAAAGACATATTTATGTTAAAATAAATGATAAATTAATTAAAGATTATCGATGTTAAAGTTAACGAGTAACAAGGAAAAGTGAACTTTGAGAGTCAAAGCGGTTAGTTGTGTGTGAGTTAACGTTATGTAACATTAAATTAGATAATAATTTAAATTATAAATCGTACGTTTCGTCTTTATCTTGAGCCATCTTTAGCGGTGATAAATAAATTAAATAATCTCAGCTCTCCGACAAACATAAGATGAATATTTAAAAATTAAATATAATATGGAGGGGTAAAAGCCATAGTGGTGTAAGTCAAAATTTTTAAAATATTGATTCGTGTGCATAGATGCAATCTATACAATTGCACACGAGTCAATATTTTTAAAAATTTGACTTACACCACTATAGCTTTTACTCCTCCATATAAAGATAGCATAATTTGTAAGATGAAGAAATACCAGATTAATTCTGCTAATATTCATAGTCTGCAAAATATTTGGACTAAAAATAAAAAATTGGAATTAACCGGCAAAGAGAAGTGGAATTCACTCACCAAGTCCAAAGAATGTAAGATTGACAAACTGAAGATTTGAGAAAGATATCGGAAACTAAAATAATTTTTAAACGGTATAGTGGTTGTATAATCAAAACAATGATGCAAAACAACGATACAATTAAAAACGGACGTTTTAAATGACAACTGATTCGTTTGGCAATAAATCGTTGATTCAACTACTATTATTTAAAACCATGTCATTGTCGACTACAATTTAATTGTGTCATTGTCTCGATTATATCAACCGGCGCGGCGCTTAAAAATCAACTCAGTTTCCGAGGTTTTTTCCCAAGGCTTCAGTTTGTTAATCTCACGTTCTCTGGACTTGGTTTGATGAGTGGATCTCACTTTTCTTTGCTGATTAGTCCCAATTTTCATTTCTAGTCCGAATATTTTGCAGACTATGAATATTAGCAGTAATATGCTGTGTATTTTCTCTTAAAAATTACACTATCTTTGTACATTTAATTTTTTAATTCTCACCTTCTGCTTGACAGAATGTTTGAGATTATTTAATTTATCTATCACTGTGTCATTAAAAACTCAAAGAACAAAAACAATTTATAATTTATATTAAATTATTGATTAAATGTTACATAACGTTAACTCATACACAACTAATCGCGTTTGACTCTCAAAGCTTACATTTCCTTGTTACTCATCAATATTAATATTTTTTATTACGAGTGCGTACTACGATTAATCAAGTGCTATCGTAAATAATCTCTCAAAGAATTTTATGGCAATTATGACATTACAAGGTATGTAGCGAGATATATTTAACCCTAGAACTCATGAGAGGGGTCGATTTCGACCCCAGGCAAACTTTAAAAAAAGAGGTTTTTGCTGATTTTCTGCATTTTTCGGTCTTTAAATGGCTTTTTTCACTAACTAAACTTGAGTAAAATTAAATTTACCGCATACCATTCTCTTCGTTATTAAAAAACGAAGAAATTCATGTAGGTTTAAAGGCCCTTTATTTCTGTAGGACCGGTTTTACGATCAAATAAAGCGTGGGGTCGATATTGCCCCCAGTCATGCGTTAGAAGGTCAAAAAAATGATACATGGGTTCTAGGGTTAATGAGTCGAACTCGCGCGTAAACAAGCATTTCATGAACGAGCAATTTAGGTATTTAGGTATATAATAAAAATATTATCCATATTCTCATACACGCATGATTTATGGCTTATGGTAATCGTGCGTGTAAAAGATTTCGATGTTCTGACAGTAGAATAATATTAATTTTAATTACAAATTTTTTTTCTCTCTATTGAAAAGAAAATTGAGTACTATATTATGTTGTATGAAATAAAATGTATTAAACATTTCTTTTGAATCTCACCAAGAAACAAGAATATCTTCACGAAAAAAAAGAAGTTGTAAAATATGGACAACTAACATTTAACAACTAACATTTTTTTAAGCAATAGTAGCAAAAGGCTCTCGCAGCAAAAAGAAATGTATATAGACTTGCGGTAGCTAATTTTTTTTCCGTGTCAGGATATATTTAGCAAGTGCATGCCAAAATAACGGCATGAAAGAAGAAACACGAGGCATTGGACTGAAACGAAAGACGTCTTGACGATTAAGGGACCAAAACCAATGGTCGAATCGTCACGATGATTATTTGCCAATTATAGCCGGATGAAATGAAAGTTTGAATTGTTAATAATAATAACCTGTCGAGACGCAAAAGAAAAGGATAAAAATATCCTATTTTCCAAAGTACAATTTGCGTGCGTCATCTACTGTAAGCAGACTTAATTTACTCGTTTCGTTCGTTAATCCGTTAGTCAATTCTTTGAAGTAGACGCGCGGCGCTATTTTAAAGTAGTCGCAAGCGCGATATATTCTCGAACACATAATAAGAATCCTATGAGTAACTCCAAACATTTCGAAGTTACACACAGCTAACTGTATAGGTACATTGGATTCTTCGTAAATATCTTCCAAATAAAAGAAACTGGTTGACACGATTTCAACAGAATACTAATAGTATTCTTGGAATCTTAAATCGAATTCTCCAAGTCACAAGAATCGATTATTGCATTATGCCAGTCCAGTAATATCACAAGACTACAAGAAGAGTTTTTTTATCGGAAAGAAGAACCACTATTTTATACATATGTATTTCGACATGCTGAAACCGAATATGACCTTTAAAATAATGTAGCACGTCAAGTTTTTGTTATAACAGGCATAAAAGGCCCAAATTAAGCATTTTTCATATTCTTCATAGGACGTGCATACTGATTAAATTTTCTTAGCTCAAAAACAATTATTATGTACATTTGTGTCTATTGTGTGGACTCAGGGAAATCAAGCACCCCGTATATAACATAGCTTAATATCTCGCTTATTAAAAGTTTTGTATGTTTCATCACACACAAATGTACATAATTATTTTTAAGCTAAGAAAATTTAATCACAGCGTGCACGTTCTATGTAAAATATGAAAAATGCTTAATAGTGAGCCTTTCTTGCCCGTTACTACAAAAACTTTACGTCCTACGTTATTTTAAAGGTCATATTCGGTTTTAGTAAATATATCAAAATACATAAAAAATAGTGGTTCTTCTTTCCGGTAAAAAAAACTTTCTATTTTTGTGGTTCTGTGTATTTAAAACGCATTACTTAATATGGGCTCGTTTGTCGAAGTTAATTCGTGCCATTATAATAAATTAGCGTATATACAGAGTGATATACAGAAGGAAAATGCAACTTTTACAAACATAAACTGAACTGATCGATTAAAATATGCCACATTTACATATAATTAGCTAGATTTCATGGTAAAAAAAATCGCGAATAAGTATCTTGACACTCACACGTGTCAGGCGATAAGTCGGTTGGCGAACTCGATTTTGTGTTTAGACGTGTTTTGTCCAAAGGAAAATTTTTTTTGAAACTATTACGACTGTTACTGTCTGCGTTGTTTAACTAATATCAGTACCTTGTATCGGCGCCTTTCGAGGCCTCCAACCTTTGTATTTACCCCGCTTGCGTAAAGACGAGTGGATCGTCCTGGCCTTATTTAGAGCAGTATTGCTTGACGGCCAAATTATAAGAAGAAAAAGTGTCAGGCGATAAATTGCAATTATGATCATATGCAATCATGCAAGTTAAGTCAAGAACCTTTGACTTGAGTGCTGTAATTATACGATCGACGGATTAAAAATCATAGGTGACGGCGATTAAAGTGAGATAATGAGATAAAAAGTCGATGACCGATGACAGTCAGCGTGGCGGTAGCTGACGACAGACGACCGATGCACACCTTGCCTCGGACAAGGGTTGCGCAGTGCATTTTAGCAGCAGCACCGCCACCACCACCCCATCCCCGGAGATATACTCGGTCTCTCCCTGGCTGTTTACCGCGATCTCGATCCTCTTATCATACCGATTTTTGGCTCGTGTCGCGAGGAAAGTGAGTGCATGCGCGCGGCTGATCGCGCGAGCGAGTTAAAGTCTTCCGTTCGCGGAAAATAACAGGTGGAAACAGTAAAGACGGTACCGTACCCGGATGGTCCCGGCTGGTCCGATTGATCCGTAGCGCCACTACTGCCATCATGCCCGCGGTCCACGGCGAAGGGGAATACTCGCAGTTATCTCGGTCGATAAACAATGACGAAAAAGAGGGGAAATATAGAGTTTTAGATCAGCCTTTCCAAAATAAAAATTTATTTAAATTCAAATTAAATTAAATAGGAATTTTTATGTCAATATATCTGAATAAAAATAATCTAAATTCAAATTCAAATTCAGATCCTTTAGATTTATTCAAGTCTGTGAGATGTTACAGAATCCACGAACTTAATTTTATTTTTATTTTAATTAAAATCTAAATTTTACTCTAAATTAATTTATCAATCATGTTAAAGAATAATGTTTATGTTTAATTTTAATCATGACAATAACTAATTTTTATATTATTTATATTATTTACAGTATCTCTGCGCTGCAACAAGAACTTTATTAATGATTTTTCATGGATATCTATATTAATATTAATTTATTTAAAAATTAAAAATATCTCGAAGCAAGAAATGCAACGATTTTTCCAGTCGGTGCTGCCACGCGTGGTACGACCGCAAACGCAAATGCAAATTAAGTAATAAAAATAATGCGCAACTGTTCCTTCTTCTTTTTTAGTTCAGTTTTACTAACTTGAATCAAACGTAGAGGAATGAGGAGGAAAATTCAAGTATCCCGCGTATCTATGACCATTGTTTAAACATTCTGCATATGTCGAGATACGCAGAAGGGCATATTAGATGTGAAAACTGGCTTCCCTCCGTCCCCTACAAATACTGGTATCTTAAATTGTGACAATAAACTGTATTCCAATAAAATTTGTTAAACATTTATCAATACTTAATAAAATAAACTGCGAAAAGTCGAATACGTGTAAGTAAATATTTCATACAACATTAAATCAACAATAAAAAGTCGCAAATATAATCAGTAATCAGTATACAGCTATAAGTTTCATATAAATGTTGTCACGAATGACTGCAATATCGAGTACTATATTACTTATATTTATTGCATCAGGGATAGCTCTTAAAAAGCGGCTTTTTTATTATTTTGTTTTAAATATCTTGAATTTAATGTGTGTTAAGAATGTGCTTGATTTTAGAATCTAACTAAATCATCAAATCTTCCTACTTATCGGATAAAAAAATATAAAGATTAGTATAAAGAGAGAGAGAGATTTAGTTCACTATAGAATAATCATTACAAAATGGCAAAATTGCGGGGGCATAAAACAAAATAAAAAGATGAACTTCTAGGCGTGCAAATATATAAAAATACCTTTTACATATAAATATGTAGAAATAGTAAAAATTTTAAATTTATAAAGACACATACAAAATTTAATAAAATGTAACAACAAAATAAAAAATATTGAATTAAATACGATTAAATAGCAAATATAAAAATGTCAATTTCGCATATTTACACAATGATTGCGTATGTAAATATGCAAAAAAATCAATATAATAATAAACATTTACAAAACCCGACGCGCCATAGTCAAATTATGGTAATTTGGCTTAGATAGCTTAATATACCTATACTAATTGGAACAATTCCATGAACATAACGAGGACATTGTCATTGTATGTCTTACCAACAAAACAATTTGCAACAACCTTGTGTACTTATCTCACAGCTACTAACAAATTATAAATAAGAATTGTTTTCTTGTCTTTTATAAATATATTATTGTTTCAACTGTAACGATATTCGTTACTTATACGATTAATATATAAATATAAGCATAGAAATATTAAAAATTTGAAATCTATGTATATACATAGATTTCAAATCGTTTTTATATAAAAACGCATACAATTATATAAATATATAGATACATATATACGTATATAAAAATTACACAAATATATGGCCATATGTATGTACATACACATATTATAACATTTCATAAACATATAGGCATAGAAAAATTTTATAAAATATAACAATAAAACAAAAAAATATTAAGTTAAAATAAAAATGTCAATTTCGCATACTTGAACAATACTTGCGTATGCAAATACGCGAAAAATCTCCATATAATAATAGAAATTCACAAAACACGACGCGAAAAGGTCAAAATTTTTAATTCAATATTCAGTTTAATATAGTATATTTACAGTCGGAAATCAATGCGATTGTTGGAAGCATTCTAATTTTACTACGCATGCAATATAATCTGTTCCTTTCAGTTGCATTATTCCGTATTATTTTATATACGCGTATATATATATATATATATATATATATATATATATATTCTATACACCACACGGTATATAATCCTATAAACTTGATATGAGAACTGATGGATATAAGAATTTATTGAATTGCAACAAAGAATAAGAAAGAGTATAATCGAAAAGAACAGATTACAGTTATAACCAAGAGAAACTTAGCACTCACCATTTCGCGACGTCCTCGACGTCCATCGATGCATCTTCCGCTGCAATTTCATCTGGGATAGCACTCGGAAATAGTCCAGTAGCATCCCTGAGTCCCACGTCGATTGCACTTTACTTCAGTACACACAATACACTCGCGACACGAATTCGCGGAATTATATTTATGGGATATTTAATAATATCACAATAAACAAATTTTTAATTGAAAACAAATATAATAAAAAACGAAATTTGCGAATTCGGTTAAAGAGTTTCTATGTCCATTGCACTTTATTTTGTATCAGTTCACATCAGAATGCACTCGCGACGCGAAATACTAAATTTAATTTACGAATTTATTGAAAAAATCTTTATGGCAAAAAATTACTTTTTGTAGATAATTTATCGCGTAATAGTTAAAGATAAAATATGAAATATGCTTTAAAATCTGGAAAATAAAACGTGCGAATTCTTCTCATACAACTTATTGTTAGTGTATATGAACATTGCAATATTCCTTCGCAATATTTTTGCGAAGATCACCTGACTTTGCAATATCTCTGTGCGAAGTTTGTTCTTGCAATATTTCTACGCGAATCGCTTCGCCCTTAATATCCTTGCGAAGCTTAAGTCAGTTTTATATTGAAAGAAAAAATTAGATACATATCAAAAATACTTGCTCAAAGTTTTGAAAACTTTTTTATAATATTTTTAAAATTTTGACTTTGATAATCTTAATTAATATTTTATTATACAGTCACGATTGAATAAATATCTTAATATTTTACTAATATAATTCAGAATTGATTTTCAACAATAAAATGTATACGATCTTTTATAGATATAAATGCGATTTGCCATTTTGTCGACTTATCATCTCTTATTCGTTCTTGATGATTTCCCCTTTCTGCATGAACCTCGTCTAGCGTTAAAATTGACGCTTGAGCTTCGTGAGATGCAAAGAAATAATCAGAAATCGGGAATATTTTGTGCGCGTTAACGGATATCTCAATGCAATTTTTAATGTCCTAACTTTATCGTTTTTTAATTTTTCGTACAACAATTTGAAAATGAAAAAGATTACAAATTACAGATATTCGTAAAAATGAGGGTAATTAGAATTTCTCGTAGAAATCGTGACTTTTCAGTCATATATTTGTTACGATTACTTTATTAGATAGGAATAGAGATTCCGTTTGCAAAGAAAGAAAAAAAGTTTGCAATGAATACCGCAAATTTTGTGCCAAATTATTTAGTTTATGTAATTATTAGTATTAGCTTAAAGATTTCACCGTATAAAATGTTAGGCTTTACCATCGCTGCGACTTTTAGTTTTTGACTTTTTATTTATATATTCGCGATTAGATTTCCCATATATAGACGGTATGTATATGAATTTCATGAAAGTAAATGCGCGAATTTTAAATATTTTGTGGTAGCATTTTGCGTGTGTTTTACTACACTACTTTACAGTTTCTAAATACCGTTACGATTTTTAAAATTTGATTTTTTACGTACACACTTATCTCTCTCGATATTGCGATTTCTATAAACGATACTGATCCCAAAGAAATTATTATATACTCTTTTTCATTCGACGCTTCCCATGCGAATGTTCGCATCTAGAAGTCTACAAGCAAAATAAATCGCATTGATTTCAAAAATGACAATTTCGGCGGAAAGAAAAACCATCACCTGTACCCTAAATTCCACTCACCTATTCCGCCGACTCAGGACCGGCTACGTTCTGCATCTGAATCTGCAACACAAACATTATATCATTGATTAGATTAAGTTAAATAGTTTAATAGATAAATTGAAATTATTTGTTAATTCGTTAAGTTACTTTATCTTCGAATTAAATTTATTATAAAAAAATAATCAAAAACAATTTTTTTATTATTATTTGGCAAAAACATAATAGGCATACTACTATCTTCGAAATATTTTCTAAAATACATTTAAATTAATACAGTTAAACAAAATTAAATTATTAAAGTGGAATAAGCATGTTATATACCTTCGTGCCGATCCTGCTTGGCCCGAACCGGATCCTCCGATGCTGCCTCCGCCGAAGTTCACAGATTGCACTTTACTCTTTACCTATTGTTTCATTAATTTTAACATTAATCACACGTGCGCGCCAAATATCTTTATAATTTAACACAATATACGATACGATTAATGAGGTCGTATTAACTCTAAGCAATTTTATTTAAAAAAAAATTGATATATTAACATATCAGTTTGTAATTAATATTATTATTATATACTGCGATATTGCAAGAATAATTTATATTTCTTTGCATAAAAATATCAATTATCACGTGTAATTTGACAGGATACTCGAGGAACTTAATGTTTAATCGATCTATTAATATTATTTGTAACATTCCCGAAAAGTAAATGCAACTGCAAAGATACAGTTTGTTTGTATACACATATGCGTTCACACATTAGCGTAATATTAGAATGCATTCCGATCGAAGTTGTTTAGTTTCCTCCTAGATCTCTATTTCTAGCGAAAACGAAATAAATCCGAATCGGAATCCATTCCGAAAAATTCCGTAATAAAAGTGTCACCCCGATTCTAAATCGTCGAGCCGGTTAACTTGGCGAACAGCGAGATTACAGCGAGAATTACAGCGCGCGAAAGAAAGAGAATGAGAACATTACGTGGCTATCCTCGTCCATTGCTTGAATCTAACCGAAGTTCCGAGCGTACACACTACACGTACGCACGCGCCTTCTCTTTGTGTGCGTATCCCTACAATCCGATTTTCGAGTGAGCTGCGACGAGCGCGAGCCGTCTCCCTTGCTCCTTTTATTCCAGCATCAAGCATCAGTGCACGACGCTACCCGAACGCCCCTCGACTAATTCAAGTCGAAGCAGGTCGAAGTGAACAACCGCGCGCTACGCAGAACGCGTAGCCGGTAGTCGGTACCAGTCGGTATACGTGGTATGCGGGTATTGTAGGTGCCTTCCGCGCGCCGTGCCTCTCCCCACCCTACTTTACGTAAACATACGCGCGCCGTGCTTCGACTCCCCGCTCCCCGGCGGCGTGCGCGCGACGTATGTACCTCACCCCAGTCCCCACTACGTAGTACGTGCGCGCGCCGCGATGCGCCGCGACCGGCCTCGAACTCGAACTGCCGCGAACGTGCTGCGTTTTCTCGTCGTCGAGAAGAACGAGTAACCGGAGTAACGATAATATCGCAGACATAGATATTATACGCAGCACCGACTACACCGCACGTATCGTATATTCCCGCAGAACGAGAGAATTCGGAGGATTCTTTTTTTTCTTTGTGCGAGGAATCGAGGATGAGACGCGCGCGTAATAGCTCACTGTCAGTCGATAAAAATCTCTCACTACGGTAATCTGATGGATAAAATCTAACACGTTGAAATGGGTAAAACAATTCCGTAACTAACTGAACTGTATTACGATTTGATTGCTTAACTGTTAGCTGCTGTTACGAATTTTTCTCGCATTGTGTGATTTGAACAGATAACACGCACTGAACCGTGTATAGATATTCAATAAATGAACTATATTACGATTTAATTACAACAAATTTATTTTTCTATTATACTTCGTTGTAAACGATATATTACATTGGATATATCAACGATACTTTTATTCCGCACGATGTCAGTTTAATATAATACGTACACTGAAAGAGAGATAGTGAGAGAGAGAGGGGGGAGGTGGAGAATCACCAAGTCGCGTCATACGCAGTAAGGAGAAAGAACGGCGCGCGGTCGCGCGGTGTCGCCGGCGCGGCGCGCGTTCGGTCAAAGTCGTTTAATTTAAACGTACTTTTACGCCGTATTATTTACATGTTTTCGTCGAGCTTAACAAATAATGATAAGGAAATACTTAACGGCAATAAAGACTCCGCTTTGATTATCGGCTCTCATCGAGAGATAGATAGATAGATATAGATAGTAGATAGACAGAAACTCGCGAGTCGTTCTGTTTTTTTGCTGCACAAGTTGAATTCGTGATCGTTTACTGTTAACCGTCATTATAAATCTTTCGCGCAATGTTAATTTAATGTATAACGCGCTTTGAAATATAACTATTTTTTAATTAAAGTATTATAATATTATTATATTATGATTTAATTAACAGTTATATTTTTTATTACATTTCATTATGATTATTACATTATACATCAAACATATTAAGATGGTGCTACGATTTAAATGTTACGCTAATGTGTATAGAAACTTATATGTGTGTATATAAAACAAACTGTATTTTTGCAATTGCATTTACTTTTCGGGAATGTTACAAATAATATTGATAGATCGATTAAACATTAAGTTCCTCGTGTATCGTATCAAATAATACGTAATAATTGATATTTTTATGCAAAGAAATATAAATTATTCTTGCAATATCGCAATATATAATAATATAAACTATAATATAATATATATTAATTATAAACTAAAATATGTTAATATATATAAATTTTTTTTAAAATAAAATTGCTTAGAATTAATATCGCATTAATCGTATCGTATTATGTTAACAGATATTTCGCGCGCACGTGTGTGATTAATGTTAAAAGAATGTAATCTGTGGCCTAGTTTACACCGATCTCTTGATACGCGTATCGAATAGTATATTTGAGCTGATCAGCCAATAATCAAACTAATTTACTAGTTATTTACTATTTAATACGCGTATTAAGTGATCGGTATAAACTAAGCCTGTGAACTTCGACGGAGGCAGCACCGGAGGATCCGGTTCATAAGCCAAGCAGGATCGGCACGAAGGTATATAACACGATTATTCCACTTTAATAATTTAACTTTATTTAACTGTATTAATTTAAATGTATTTTAGAACATATTTCAAAGATAGTAGTATGCCTATTAAGTTTTTGCCAAATAATAATAAAAAAATTGTTTTTGATTATTTTTTTATAATAAATTTAATTTGAAGATAAAGTAACTTAACGAATTAACAAATAATTCCAATTTATCTATTAAACTATTTAACTTAATCTAATCAATGATATAATGTTTGTGTTGCAGATTCAGATGCGGAACGTAGCCGGTCCTGAGTCGGCGAAATCGGTGAGTGGAATTTAGGGTACAGGTGATGGTTTTTCTTTCCGCCGAAATCGTCATTTTTGAAATCAATGCGATTTATTTTGCTTGTAGACTTCTAGATGCGAACATTCGCATGGAAAGCGTCGAATAAAAAAGAGATATAAGTCAGTTTTATATTGAAAAAAAAGATAGATACATATCAAAAATACTTGCTCAAAGTTTTAACAACTTTGTTATAATATTTTTAAAATTTGACTTTGATAATCTTAATTAATTGTTATTATACAGTCACGATTAAATAAATATCTTAATATCTTTACTAATATAATTCAGAATTGATTTCCAACAATAAAATGTATACGATCTTTCATAAATATAAATGCGATTTGTCATTGTGTCGACTTATATCTCTTATTCGTTCTTGATGATTTCCCCTTTTCTGTATGAACGTCGTTTAGCGTTAAACGCTAGCGTTGACGCTTGAGCCTCGTAAGATGCGAAGAAATAATATAGATCAGAAATCGCCGGGAATATTTTGTGCGCGCGTTAACGGATATCTTGCGATTTTTAATTTTCTAACTTTTCTGTTTTACTTTCTGATTTTTAATTTCTCGTACAACAACAATTTGAATGAAAAAGATTACGAATTATAGAAATTCGTAAAAATGAGGATAATTAGAATCTCTCGTAGAAATCGTGACTTTTCAGTTATATATTTGTTACGATTACTTTATTAGATAGGAATAGAGATTTTATTTGCAAAGAATACCGCAAACTTTGCCAAATTATTTACATAGTTCGTGTAATTATTAATATTAGCTCAAAGGTTTCATCATATAATATAAATTATATAAAATATTAGGTTTTACCATCACTGCAACTTTTAGTTTTTTACTTTTTATTTATGTATTCGCGATTAGATTTATTACCATATCTATAGACGGTATGAATATAAATTTTATGAAAGTAAATGCGCGAATTTTAAATATTTTGTGGTAGCATTTTGCGTGTGTTTTACTACAACTAAGTACTTTACAATTTTTAAATACCGTTACGATTTTTAAAATTTGATTTTTTACTCATCTCTCTCGATATTGCGATTTCTATAAACGATACTTCCAAAGAAATTGTTAAGCTTTGCAAGGATATTGAGGGCGAAGCGATTCTCGCAGAAATGTTGCAAGAACAAACTTCGCACAGAGATATTGCAAAGTCAAGTGATCTTCGCAAAAATATTGCGGAGGAATATTGCAATTTTCATACACTAACAATAAGTTGTATGAGAAGAATTCGCACGTTTTATTTTCCAGATTTAACCATATTTCATATTTTATCTCTAACTATTACGCGATAGATTATCTATAAAAAGTAATTTTTTGCCATAAAGATTTTTTTCAATAAATTCGTAAATTAAATTTTAGTATTTCGCGTCGCGAGTGCATTCTGATGTGAACTGATACAAAATAAAGTGCAATGGACATAGAAACTCTTTAGCCGAACTCGCAAATTTCGTTTTTTTATTATATTTGTTTTTAATTGTTTATTGTGATCATATTATTAAATTTGCCATAAATATAATTCCGCGAATTCGTGTCGCGAGTGTATTGTGTGTACTGAAGTAAATTGCAATCGACGTGGGATGCTATTGGACAGGAATGCTAATTGAACTATTTCCGAGTGTTGTCGCGGATGAAATTGCAGCGAAAGATTCATCGGTGGACGTCGCGAAATGGTGAGCTTCGAGTTTCTACTGTAACTTTAATCTGTTCTTTTCGATTATACTCTTTTTTATTCTTTGTTGCAATTCAATAAATTCTTATATCCATCAGTTCTCATATCAAAGTTTAGGATATTATATACCGTGTAGTGTATAGAATATACGCGTATATAAAATAATACGGAATAATGCAACTGAAAAGAACAGATTATATTGCATGCGTAGTAATTAGAATGCTTCCAACAATCGCATTGATTTCCGACTGTAATTATACTATATTAAACTGAATATTGAATTAAAAATTTTGACTTTTTCGCGTCGCGTTTTTTAAATTTCTATTATTATATTGAGATTTTTCGCGTATTTGCATACGCAAGTATTGTTCAAATATGCGAAATTGACATTTTTTATTTTATCTTAATATTGTTTTGTTTTATTGTTATATTTATAAATTTTTTCGATGCCTATGTTTATGAAATATTATAATATGTGTATGTACATATGGACATATATTTGTGTAATTTTTATATACGTATACATATATATATATATATATATATATATATATATATATTTATTTATATAATTGTATGTGTTTTTATATAAAAACGATTTGAAATCTATGTATATACATAGATATCAAATTTTTAATATTTCTATGCATATATTTATATATTAATCGTATAAGTAACTAATATCGTTACAGTTGAAACAATAATATATTTAAAAGACAAGACTTCTTATTTATAACTTAGAAGCTGTGAGATAAGTACACGAGGTTGTTGCAAATTGTTTTGTTGATAAGACATACAATGACAATGTCCTCGTTATGTTCATGCTTAATGGAATTGTCCCAATTAGTAGGTATATTAAGCTATCTAAGCCAAATTATCGGAACAATAAATTATATATAGGTACAATTAATTTGCTAATCATTTGCTATTTTTTGCTTTCTAGTCTATATGCTTTTTTTACAAAGGCGTGGTAGCCTAATGTTGAACTATCTAGCCCTTTTTAATAGTTGGAGCAAAGAAATTACTTTTGAAAGAAAAAATTTACAAATAATTAATAAATTAATTCTATATATAATTAATTATATTCGGATAATTTGGCTTAGATAGCTTAATACATCTCAAATTAGTTCGGTTTCAATGCTTATTCTCTGAGCTGGTGGATAAATGATCTCGACACTTCTCTTTTTGCTCAGTTATAAATGCCATTTTGATTTCGATCATGTAATAAACTGTGATCATTACCTAAGTTTTACTTGTTAGATTTCCTTGCGGAGAATCACGCTATTCTTAGATTACACCAAATTGACAAGTTATTCACTTATATCTCGATAAATGTGAGATTTTTTAAATTTAATTGTTACCCTGTCGCTGAAGATGGCTCAAAGCGGAGTCAAAACGTCCGATTTATAATTTTGTATTTTATTAGTTATTGAAGATCAATATAACGTTGACTTATTTATGCATCGTCTAATGTTCTTCTCCCCTTTTTTTACTTGTCACTTATTAATGTCATATCATTATTTATCATCAATCATTATTTATCTATCGACATATTTGTCTTTATATGCAATTTAATGTAGCTCTTTTTGCAATTTTTTTAATTCTATAATGATTATTAATCGGTGTTTGATGAGATTTTAAACGCCCGTGTGATATATCATTTTGATATATCATTTGCTTTAAATGGCTCTTTGTTAGTATTTTACATTTTTATAATAAATATTCGAATAATTAAAATAATGTAAAACATTTTTTGACAATAAACTGACAATTTTTATAAATTCATAAAACATTAATCCTTGAAGTAGTTGAACAAGAAACACAAGGCTGTAATTAATCACGCTCTTAATAAAAGATTGAAAATTACGATTATTTTACGAGTATAAAATACCTGTAGGCACTTTAAATTGTCGCATTATGAAACTTGAGCAACAATAATGCATAATGATCCATTCTTTCAATTCCCGAATCTTAACAGCGTAGGTACGGTGCATGTGATACTTATCGATCGAAACTGTCGGGGTTTGCTCTTCATGCAATGCAGGCTAATATAACACCGGCCACGTATCAATAAATCGGTGAATCGATTTCTTTTCTACTTAAATATATATAGGTTATTAACCGCAATTCGATCGTCTATGTAACTATTTATCCGAATTGCGATGTACATTAAAAGTACAAAAAACATTTTATAACAGGTATAAGATTTCATATTTTATAATCTTTAAGTATACGCGTTTTTTTAGTAACATATAGTCAGGGGTGGGATCTGCAAGAATTTCCACAAGTTTTTTTTTGTTTTCTCTAAAAGTAATGTTAGATATGTAAGTTTTAGAGTATATAATAAATAAAATACATATCTCGCACAACTGAGAAAATGCGTAACAAAAATAGCACTTGGGGTCCACCCAGACCCTGCCCGGGCAGTTAAAGATTAAAAGCAGGTATATAAAAAATCGGTGGTGTAGTCTGTCACCATTTCGAGATGGATTGCGGATGTGGAGTGGCAAACAAAGAGCGCTATGTAAGCCTTGTATGTCTTGGCGTTCTTTCCTCTCCAAGTTTTAAGGACCAGAGGTCCTGCGTAGTCAACGCCAGAATTTAAGAAAGCACGAGATGGAGTTAGATTCTCCACCGGAAGCGGCGCCATCAATTGTTGTGCTCTTATCTGTCTAAAACGTGCGCATCGTATGCATTTCAGAATTAATGACCGTATTGGAGCCCGTCCTCCGATTATCCAGTATTCCGACCGTATAAAATTCGTCGTTATTTGTGTACCTCCGTGCATAGTACGTAAGTGAGCGTCAGAAATTATCAGTCTAGTAATAGGTGAGTCTTTAGGCAAGATAAACGGATGCCTTGTATTCATAGAAAGAAAAGCGGAATGGAGTCTGCCTCCCACTCTGAGAAATCCGTCGGAATCTAATATTGGTGTTAGTCGAAGGAGAGGGCTAGATTTATCAAGCGGTTTACCGGAAGCTAAGGTTTGCAAGTCATGTTTGAAATGCAATTGTTGTACTATCTTTATCCAGAAGAGTCTTGCTTTGTTTAACTCTTGTGGAGTCAATGGTGTCTCGGAGAGTATCTCGGTTGTCCGTCGAAATCGAGCGGCTGCTCTCATACATGTAGCAGTGATGCGCAATAAACGAGTTAAGTTCGAGTATCGAACTGCGAGATCCCACAAATCAGAGTTCAAATCCTTGGCGATAGTAACAACTTTAACTGGACGTTCCTTCAAGTTTACTTCGGCATTGTGAGCTTGTAACTTGTTCGGCCAGGATTCAGATGGTTCTGAAAGCCAGAGCGGTCCTTTCCACCAGATTTCAAATTTTTGGAGTTGACCGGGTGATAACCCACGTGTAGCACAATCCGCTGGATTTTCTTTACCTGAAACAAATCTCCATTGAGCATGTGGGATAGTTTCCTGAATAAAGACTACACGGTTGTGCACGAAGTCTTTCCAACGAGACGGATGTCCATTAATCCAGGTACCTGCGACTTCAGAATCTATCCAACAGAAAAGAGGTAGATTGGCCAATTCAAGAACCTTTAAAACTTGAGAACTTAGTTTCGCGAGCAGAACTGCACCTTCGAGTTCCAAACGAGGTATGGTAATACGCTTAAGTGGTGCTACCTTTGTTTTTGCACATAACAGGGTGACCTTTGTAACGCCGTTAATATCTGTGGCACGTATATATACCACAGCAGCAATTGCCTGCTGAGAGGCGTCGCAAAATCCGTGTAATTCAATGCGATGATTAATCTTTACCCCGATCCATCGAGGGATAGCAATTTCGTAATTTTCTTGTAACTGATTTACAAATTTATTCCACTTGGCAGATACAGCGTCGGGTAGAGGGTCATCCCATTCAAGTTTCAGAGTCCATAATTCTTGTATGAGAACTTTTGCAGTTATAATTACTGGAGCGAGCAGTCCAAGAGGATCAAAAATTTTAGCGACGACTGACATGATACTTCGTTTCGAAATTATTTGAGTAACCGGTAATTCAATTGTGAAGTGGAAGGTGTCCGTAGGAGGATCCCAACACAATCCCAATGCGTGTACAGTCGTTTTCTCTTCTATTTTAACAGGAGATGTAATAGCTTGTTGTTCTGGGGGAATTGCACTTAGGATTTCTGTGTGATTAGCAGCCCATTTGTGCAGTTGAAACCCGCCTGCTTCGCAGATTTGAGTTACCTGTTTGACAGTTTCTTGTGCCAATTTAATAGAGTCAGCGCCTCCGAATCCGTCATCCATATAACGGCCCTTTTTCAAGACTGGGACCGCAAGAGGATACTTCATACCTTCATCTTTTATCAATTGTATCACTGTCCGAAGGGCTAAGAATGGGGAACAGATAATCCGTAAGTCACAGTGTTCAGTCTAAAAGTTCTAATGGTAATGATTCCTTTGATCGAAGAATCCACAAAATTCGTTGAAAGTCCCGATCTTCGGGATGTATCAGAATTTGACGAAACATTTTTACCATATCGAACGAAAAGACATAAGGAAATCGTCGCCACCAAACCAGAACATCGAATACGTTAATTTGAAGTTTAGCTCCTGTATGTAGCAGATCATTCAGAGAACATCCCGTGGTCGTAGGGCTTGAGCCATTAAAGACTACTCGGATTCTATTAAGATCGTTTTTCCCGTAAGACTCCGTGATGTGGTAAGTAGTATACTAATTGAGGTTCCGGATCGGATTCTGGAACTAGCGTCATGTGTTGCAACTTTTCGAATTAGTCCATAAACCCCTGATAAGCTTCTGCATACCTAGAATCTGAAATTAATCGTTTTGACAGACTATTCAGCACCTGAACGGCTTTCATCCGAGAATCGCCTAATTTATGGGCTGGTTGTTTAAAAGGCAGTCGAACTTGATAACGTCCACTGGCATCTCTAGTATGCGTAGATTGAAAGTGCAATTCGCATTGCTGATCCTCAGCAGTTAATGACGAATTATTCGAGAAAGGGACCGTTTCCATCTCCCAAAATCGTTGAATTAAATCATATAGCTCCCGATCAATGAAGACGTGAAGACTTTGAGTAAGGGAAGAGGTAGGAGCATTTCCTGCGGGACCAGAAATAATCCATCCTAATTTTGTGCATTGTGCGAGTGGAGTATCCACAGCTCCCTTAACAATTCCTTCTTCAATGAGATTACTATAAATGTCTGCTCCCAGAATTACGTCTATAGAACCTGGAACTGTAAATTTAGGGTCTGCAAATTGTAAATTTTTCAGATGCTCCCATGCTGATTCTTCACAACGCAAAGAAGGTAACGAAGCTGTTAGTTTTGGTAAGATGTGAGCACAAATAGACCCTTCGTACTCGCTGTTGAAATGTGGCTTAAACTTGAAATTCACAATTCCTCTTGTTTTACGGGTTTTCTCAGCTCCTATTCCAATCAAAGGAATAAACGAATGTCTTCTCGGTAGGTTTAACCGTTGTACAATTCTTTCCGTTATTAAGGATATCTCGGATCCTTGATCTATTAACGCACGAGCCTTAGTAAATTCCCCGTTGGGGCCCTCGATTATGATCTGCGCCGTGGCTAATAATACAGATGTTAATTGTGAGACCGAAGTGGAATTCACAGCCTTTGCATTCGTATTGGTAGAAGTAGACTGTGACGCCTGTTCCTTCGTTGAAGTAGAAGATGAATCCGCCTGTGGTTCGGCCTTGGCCGTAGCTTGATCCGAATTGGTCTGTTTTCCTTTGACTTTGTGAATGGTGGTGTGGTGTTTGCTTCCACACTTCAAACATCGCGTGGTTACGCGACATGCCGATGCTCTGTGTAAACCGAGGCAATTGAAACATAACTTATGCTTCGCGATAATTGCTAGACGTTGTTCAATAGTTTTAGCGGTGTACTGAGGGCAGTGGGCTACGTAGTGTTTCGCCGAACAAATCACGCACGAATTCTTCTTACCCGCTTTATCGTCCTTTGGTTTTCCCGAAAAATGTGATTTGGCAGATGGAACAGATTTTCCCAGTGTGCATTTTTCAAATGCTTGTAAAGAATGCAAACGATTAAACAAGAAATCCTTGAATTGTTCCCAAGTGGGGGGCTGTTTATTCGATCCTAAATGATTCTCCCAAGCCTTTACAGATTCCGAATCCAGACGTTGAACGGCAGTGAAAACAAATACATCATCCCAAGTTTCTACAGGGCGTTGTAAAGTTTCCAGCGTACGATATATTTGAGTGAGATTAGTATAAAGCATTTCCATTTCCTTATGTGACTCCTTCGTCATGCGTTTTAAAGAAAATAAGGCTTGAAGAGCCTCGTTAACAAGTAATCTAGTGTTTTCGTAAAACGCAATTAAGGCATCCCAAGCCTTTTGGAAATTGTCAGAGGTGAGCGTAGTATTCTTAAGTAATAAGGCAGCTGATCCGGACAATCTCGTTTTTAAATACTGTAATTTCTCGACAGAGGTCAATGAAGGGCGTTTTATAACAATTGAACTAAATAGATCCTTAAAGGATAACCAATTAGACTGCACTCCGTCAAACTTGGGCAACTCGATTTCCGGCAAACGTGAGTGATAATGGTAATCTGGATTATTCGAACGAAATTGCGTAGAAGTCGAAGGCGGTACTGACTCTTGTTCTCGCGAAAGAGGTTGAGTAAAAGTCGTAGGCGTTGCTGAAACTTGTTCCGGCGCGGGATGCTCAGGCGCGAGTAGAGAATTTAACTTATCTATTTCCCGAAGGTAGCTTTGATGCGTCTTTGAAAACAAGCCTTCCGAAAAATACGCGTGATTGATTACACTTAATCTTTCCTCTGCATTTAATCCGCGCACAGCCATTCCGATGGCATGGTGTCGTATCGAGAACTGATCCCAGTTATCTTGTAGATCTGCAATACGCGTGTGCACCATATGCGGCATAACATTTTCCCGCCCAATAGTCAATAAATTATCAACCGTTTTTGCAATTATGCCCATCAGGGTGAGCTGTTGATCTATATGATTTTCAATATGACTGAGTCTCATCTTGCAGCCGTACACCGTATCCGGCTCGAAGGACCAAAATGTTTAAAATATAATGTATACAAGCAGTGAAATGTTACTAAGGTGAACGAGCAACAGGGATTTAGTTATCTCAGTATATTTACAAAAGCTCTTCCTGATGAGCAGAGACACAATATTAATAAAGCATACAATAGTAATCAATATAAATGGCAAACACATAGAATAATAGCACATTTTAACTTAAAGTCGAAGGATAATCATCCTTATATCCTAAAAATAAAGAGCAAATTAAATATAATATAAAGGTTGGCAATAATTATGTTATTATTGCCTCTTAAAGACACTGTACGTGTCGTGATCGCAAATCACATTACTTTTCTATCTCGCAACGAAAACTTGAACTAATTCTTTGAATAATGCGCAACGTAATATCGAAACTAAGAAATATAATGAATATTAATAGAACGCTATATAATTTGGTATAACATGTAATGCCTTTTCCGAGAATCTTTACTTTTGTTACTGGAACGTAAGAGACCCGCGTGACGGGCTAAACAATGAGGTATCAAATATCAAGGTTGTTTTACCGTACCGACATAAACACAACGAAGCGTCTCGAGTCAAAAACAACGCGGAATTCGGTAGAAATACAATTAATGCGTGTACACGTGGCGTAAACCGATGCGCGGCTTATCGATATTGCGATCTATCTCGCGATAGAAACCGTCATTAGACAGCGTTATCCGATGTAATCGGAAGGGCTTGAAAGAGCCCGCAATGGCGTGGTCCACGCTTATCCGAGACCCGGACAAGAAAGAAACGAAGTACTTAACGTTGAAGAACTCAGCTCGATCGTCATAGGCTGCATTAACCAGGGATGTAATTCTCGAGCGCCAGCGGAATTCGTCCTTCTTATTAAGCACGCGTCCTTCGTCCTTCGGGCGTCGGCTGGAATGTTCTCGCTCTCTCTTTCTCTTTGTCTTAGGCAGTAATAACCACGGAAAACGCACGCACGCAGGAATCAATCTCGTCGTGATCTCGAGAATCACACCACGCGTGTTAACGCGGGCACGAGGCCGAAAGTACTTATTCAATGGCGCAGCTTTATGCGATACTTTCCGAACAGAATATTCTTCCGTATTTTCCGAATCACGCCTCGTACAATTAATGTATACGACCGAACGATCTAACTCGATCGCACTTTATCGGGATTACGCTGATTCGAACGAATCTTACTAATCGAGCAAAAGGACCACGATCTCGAAACGTGCGTACTGTATCTTAGACCTTGAGCGAATGGCGCGGAACGCGGCTCGTCGCGTCGCAAGCTCGGACCGGTAACGACAAAAGAGAATCGGTAGCGCGCTCCTAGCTTCCGGCACCGTGGTCGCCGCTACGCTATCGATTTCACGAACGAGTCGATATTTTTGAGAACGCGCTAAATTCGAACAGACTGCAAATTTATTCTCCCTCCGAGATGTACGATCTTTGACTATTGCGACTTTTGACTTCGAATAATGTACTTTTGTGACTTCTGCAGATCTTGAGGTGAGCGTTCTCCTTTCCTTTTTCAAACGACGTGCGTAATAGAGTTTTTTCTCTCATAGCGGTAATGTCCACCATAATCGTGCGTACCAGCTCGTTTGTTTCCGACATCTCCTCAAGAAGGGAGTCTTCTTCCTCGAGCTCTGCAGGACTAGCGATTACTTTCAATAAATGCTGAAGATGGCTCAAAGGAAGAGCCGAAACGTTCGTTCAAATTAACAAGTCTAAATAATTCTTCTTTGCGCACCTCGTCCCGCGCTCGACTCGCATTCGCCGTTTTTAACTGTTTGACATTTTCACGAGTCCATTTTTATGAATCATCTTATTGACTTCTAAATATTTTTGCAGCTAAATAATAAATTAAAATGTTATCAAGGTCCACTTAAACTTGATTTAATAAAGATTGCGCTATAAGTATATTCGGTGTATCTCACGAAACTTAATTTACAAACCATCTTTTCACTACAAATCCAAGTTTGTTATTTTTCGCATAAACGTCTAAAAATGACACATTAGACTGAAACTCTTTTTACATATATGTTTCTTTATGTGTTAAATTACGTCATTTAACTTGTTTAATCGTATTAAATGAAAAGTTAATACGTTCAATCGTGTTAAATGACGTTATTTAAAACGTCAAGAAATGTGTAAGAAGAGCTTCAGCTAAAATAACACACTTGGATTTGCATGGCAGTGTTTGCGATGGCTGATAACTCCAAGAATTGAAGTCACAGGATTTTTATCAGAGAAAAATTGATTTCAAATCTACTTACATGACTGGATTCTATATTCTATATCTACTCTTAATCTTGCATTTGCATTGCTTTAAATTGGAAACTTTGCTCCAAAATTTAATTACTTGTTATCGCGAGTTACGTTTCAAAACTGGGATCCCTTTAATTAAATCATGGCTCTTCCTGGATCTTCATGGATCTTCATGGACTGGCGCCATCTGCAGCAAAGCCTACTGTGCCGGCACCGATGATAATCGCCGCCTGCGATGTTACAAAACGGGGGAACCCGGCGCCGTGTGAAAGCCGTCACGTCGCGACGACGCTCAGTTTGCATTCGTACGCGCGCTTCGTTGGCAGGTGGCCGTGGATTTTCCTTACAACTTTCCGTCGTAGACACAGTGAGTAATTCAACCGATAAAGAAATAACTGATCAACTGATAGAATTATAAAAATGCGCGCGTCGCGGTGGAAAGCGCGTTCGAAATTAAAGTTCGAAAAATTCGAACTCGCACGTAAACACGATGAAACACGCGATAATAGGATAAAAAGAAAAGTTTTCTTTTCTTGCAACCGTGAGCGTTTCTCGATTAGCCTGATGGGAGACACCTCGCACGCGGAATCCTTTGATCCCAGTGACACCGGGTCGTGAATGCTGAGTAGCTGATCGGCCCGCGTTGCCACGGCAGTCGACACTCGTGGACTGAATTTTCGATCGCTTCGCGAAAAGATATGTCGTGCTCTATGAAGATTGACTACTGCACGCTAGAAGAAATAACGTCATCGAGTTTCCCAGAATTTCCTGCATATATGTAATAAAACGATAAGCGACTACTTGCGCTCGAATCACGAATCTGAATCGAATTTAAACTACGGAGAGACCCACGAAGTGCACTTATCGCCAACGTTATCGCAGAGGGTTTATAAAAACCGTCTACAGCCGCGATAGCCTGTTAAATTGTGGACAGTCTTGAGGAGAGGAGCAAGTGTCGCGTTACATTCCGGTGAGTGCCTTTCCGGTAAATGTGTTGTTCCCAGGACCCTAGGAGAATTGAATACAGTTAGACAAAACGTATGAGATATTTACACATTTGATAAATGCTCGGTTATTAAGATATCTAAATAACATCCACGCGTTACATGTTGAGACACGACGTAGTCTTATTAATAAAAAATATTGTATTATTGACAGAATTATATGTTATACAATTGTATTTTAAGTCAATGTCATGTGAGACGTCCGAGGATAAATTACAGGCATGATTTGCGACATTGTGCACGGTCGCGTGATCGGGCATCAATTATATTCATTTTGTGAATTTATTGCATTTTATCGTTATAATCCACTTCTGACGTAGTGTATAACTTGCAAAATTATCGTGCAATTAATTACTGGTAGGACGTGTATGGATGTACACGTGTGAAATTGGAGACTGGCGGTAATAATGTATTTACAAAGTAGCCTCAGCAAACAAGAGAAGATACTAAATAAGCATTTTCCGTATGTTCAGAATTGTAAATGAAACATAACAAGTAAATATTATCGAGCCGCGTTCAACAGTTTGAAGTATATGTTATATAAAACTCTTCAATGCATGATTGTTGTAACTTACAGATAATTTAATTGTAATTAGGTACAGTTAAATCATCTGTAAGTTACAACAGGTACAGTTAAATGCAACTTATAAATAATATTCCATTTCTTAGGCTTTTCAAAGAAAAACGGCAGAGAGAGAGAGAGAGAGAGAGAGAGAGAGAGAGAATCGATCAAATCTCAGTTAACTTTAACGAGTGTCCATGGGCACAACCCATATTTAACAAATGTCAGTCTGAATGATTGATATTGTTTTCTTTGGAGAGTCGATTATTTCGTAGATTTCCTACAACTTGATTAATTGATATGTATAACTACTTTTTATTGCATGTCCCCACTTTATTCAATGTTCATTTTGAAAAGCTTGAAAAATTTATGGTTTATTCAATATTGACGATTTCTAACTTCAGATAAATGTCGCTACTATTTATTTACAAACTTTTTGTGTGTATCGTATTTTCTACAAAAGAAAAATAATATACACTCGCGGTGTATACATTACTTCTTGCAGAAAATACAATAGCATATATAACTCGTCACTTTATTTTAAAGATAAGAAGGAAGAAATTAATTAAGCAACTTAACATTAATCGATGTTGATACTATCAAAAACTTTAATCAATTGATATAAAAAATCAATGATATAAAGATAATCCAATATTAATCGATTATCTCCATTATTTTTTGAGACATTCCCAATGATACATATTTTCAAAATTGATTTTATGAACGATATAAATTCTTTCGATATCTCGCAGCGCGATTTCTAACAGCGTGTTTTCGTTATGCTTCAAAAACGCTACGTTCCCATGTGTTTCGCGCGCACTCAGCTGCCTGTATATTTCTTCACCGTTATCTTCACCTTGTGTAAATGTAAAGCTCAGGTACGTGGAAATATGTATTTCCTCCTATCTAATGTGTCGTGCGACTTCGAGCCTAGTCCACTCTTGAACAATCTTTAAGATTATCGCACGTTGTTCATTTTAACGTTACTTCTAATGTGATCTTAATCGTTGTTATTTTATGACCGTGATATTTTTTATATTTTCGAGAAGAACTCACATTGAGTTGAAATAAAAGACAGAAGAAAATGTATTGTATAGCAACAGTCTAACGGGAATCTGTTACTACAATATACATTATACTCTTGTTTTGATAAAACAAATATTTGTTTTATTAATACTGTTATTGAATTAACAAAATTATTTCTAATTAGATCTAATTGTTAATATAACATCATTTTTTCCGTGTACGCAAAATAAAGTATTATATAAGAAGTATTAATTTTTTATGTTGGTCATTTAGCAATCAACGTTACATTATTAATCGTCATCCTTATCTTTTTGAAGGTCGAAATAAAGTGTAAAAAATGGACTGTTAAATTATTGATAACCATTAATCACTAATAATTATGTATGCAATCAATTAAACGTATGCTTGTTAATATTTAAATACAGATATGTAATCTTATAAATTTTCTATATTCTCTTAGCGAGATAATCCTCTTTATCTACTTTTATAATTTAATATGAAAGTGGTTTTTACAAAAATTGATGACCAAGAAGCTCACGACGTATCTGGACTTTCGTTATCATCTATATTTACATTTGGAACGATTTGCTTCATTCTTGATGCACAAATAATATCTTGATTTATAGTTGAGTTTTTATTTAAAAGTACATTGATCATTATTTAACAATTGCAAGATTATAGCTCAATGTATTGCCAATTTCGCTTAGAAGAGTTTTTCTTTAAGTTAATAAACAAAGTAAATCTGTCACTCACAGATCATTTTAAGTTTATCAAAAATATATGTAAAATTTAACTTTATATGATAAAGAGTTTTAATTGGTAGTTATCAGCTTGATGTTAATAAATCATTTAATTATGCAAGCGTAATGTTTGCAAAATTGATTGGTCATGTACATGTAATAATGATAATGCGTATATAATTGTACGTAGTATTGAGATTTATTAAGAGAGTATAGATAAGGACATCTTTTTTCTTATTTACTACTTTTTAGCAATTCTATTCACAGAAGATGGAATTTTTTCTTAATTTCTTTTACATACACATGCCATCATATGCGTTTCACATGATTCATCACTAGCGAAGGTTTTAAGCCATTTTAAGGCGTTTTTTTTTAACCATGAGGTAGCTTGTCACGTAATGTGTGTAACACACAGGTAATCTGGGCGTGGATTGAAACACGAGATTCACTACATGAATGCGCACTTCCTCCTAAACAATCTTGCATGTTATGCATAATCGTTAACCCTCGAACCCTAATAGTTTGTTCGTTGTTTGATACCCATGCAACTTCCGTTGAAGTTTAGAAAATCCCTCTAACAATTTAATTAGCATCTTTTTAGCGCAAAATATATATTTCTTGAAAAAAATTGACTTAATAAAGACAAATTTAAGAACTAAAGAATGTATTATTCTGACTATTGTTCTAGGATTTAATTTATACAGTGGGTTTTATAAATGCAATCGCGTATCCTTTTCGATACGTCTCATTCGTATCAACAATCGTCTGACAATATGACGATTTCGAATTGCATTTACGTGGCTTCATTTTTCAATGACACGATGTGTCTCTGTTGTTTTATGCTTACGTCGACAACTAGACTGAGACAAGCGGTAGAAAATTCTCGGTAACGAGGAGTGGCAGGATGAAGAACGATTCGACCGTGAACTATAAATTCCGATTAAACACAGTCGGGCACAGATGAAATGAAGACGATGCTCCGAACGAATGAATTGGCCGCTTCGTGAATTGTAGAATGAATTGCCGATCGTCGCAACGGTATTTGTCTTTTGCAACAAAACTTTCCGCGCGTATTGATCGTAACTAGATTATGAGAGATTGCGCGAGAGACATTTTCCACGATTCCATGATCATTTTTAATGTACTCTATTACGAAAACTTTAATGCACGTGCGTTTAATTACCTTTTCTTGCATCAGAATCCAATTACCGTATTGAAGTTGTTCATACGTTAAAAAATATAATAATTGTCACGTATCTAAATATATTTAATGTTTTGTTTTTATGCTTATGCTTAGAGAACATACGAGAAAAAAAGAATTATTTCACATATTCGTGATTTTTTGCAATAAATTCTCGTGATAAGAATACTCTCACGAAAAAGTAGTCTTATCACAAGAATACCGATAGATGTATATTGTTTGTATATTTTTTCGTTCAATGACTTTTTATGCTAAGTATTTTCGATACGATAGAGGCAAATTTAAAGTACATTGCAAAATTGATCTGATCAATTGGCGTTCATTGCCAGCGATATTAATAGTCGATACGCATTCCAGTTAGGTGTCTTGCTTTAAATAATCATTTAATATATCTAGTAAGATAAATAATTTGAAATTGCAAAATAATAATACGTTTACATAATTATTCTTTCTTCGTTCTGTCGCTAGTCTCTCGGCTGTGCTGCTCCTTTTTGCCTGATCACAATCAATTGAATTATTTCTATTACCTACACTAGACGCTACATTAGCATTAATCATCGCTGTTTGTAGTCTTTGACTTTAATTGACTGCGCGTTTACGTGAATTAATTTGTTATTTGATTGATATAAAGCTTCGGATTTAATAACTGGGAATGATTTTGAATACTTATATTATCTGAATTGTACTGAAAATTATTGGAGTTTAAGATGTGATGAAAAAGGCGAAGAAACTTTTTTTATTTTATTATCTACAGCAAAAATTATCTCTTCTCATGTACCTATTACATTTAGGTTATCGTGTATTACTCAAGAAATTTCAAAATATATATTTTTTAATAACAACAATTTTCATGAAAGATAATAGTTAATGCGCAGTTGCGCTACCCTTATTGCTTGTTTACTCGTAATTCTTGCATTAATCATTATCAAACTTGAGAGACTGATCAGAGTTTATCAGGAGAACGGGGTCATAGTGCTTTACGCAATTACGCTTAATTAATTCTCGTTGCCCCAGGCGTTAGTAATTTCTCCCTTCGCGCGACGCATTAAATTAGCGAAAATGGTGTGCAACGTTTTATATATAAATTGTTACATAAACCAAATTCTAATGTTATATTATACCACTAATATATTACTTTGGTCAAAGGTAACCGATCAAAGCCGCGACTACTAAGATAACCCGATTGCGGAAAAAAGTCGATGACACACCCTGTGTCTACCCTGTATGGTCACTCCTTGCGTCGGTTTTCCAATGAAAATTATTGCGCTCAGAATGAAACTACATTATTAGAATACCACGGCAGGAAAGAACTAGCGTTTACTATCGCAGTAGGCGCGATGATATTTATAGCTCATTAGAGTACAAAAATACATGCTTCGCTTCGCACGCATGTCGGGGAATAAGAAATCGAGAAGTAAGACTGCCGAGAAATAAGACTGCAACTCTCACTATCTGAGAGTAATTAAGGGTAATTTCTATAATTTAGAGAAATAACAGTGCAATTATACACGGGGATTATTTTCCGAGGAAAAGTTTAGAATGAGTCACAATTACATACATAGTACGTTACGTCTCGCCTTTGGCGATGATACAGTGAGTCATGTCGTTTATAATGTCGTTCAATTCGCGTAATAATTCATTATGTAATTCATTGACAGGAAGATCGATGCTTATGCGATCAATCCGTATCACTGGCGTGACTAATATCTTCTCATTATCGTCCGATAATATGTTTGTAGGCACAGGTGTGTGAAATCGCAGGCAACTATCTTTAAAAATAATCACAATTTTACAATAAGGAATACACAAGAATCGGTTATCGAAAGTTTCTAACAAAGTTGCGTGCGATAATACGAGCAATGCACGCGCTTAATCATCGCTTTCATTTAATCGATACATTTCGCAATTTGCGGAAGCATAGAATTACGAAATCCGTCAACTTGATCAAAAGTATAAATAAATCATCTTCAACTGACTGTGCAGGCAAGATATAGTAAATTAGAATAATCTTTTTGTATTGAATTAGAACTCTACGGCGTGTACGTAATAAAGAATTTCAAAAATTGCACTTTACGATTTGTAAGCACTTCATCAAGATGGTTCGCCGCCATCTGTTAAAAACGGATGGATACAATTCTACAAAATGGTATCGTGATGAAAGAACATGAACAACTTTTCTATCTCCATTGATGAGAGAACATCAAATCCATCTCCTATACTTAGGATCCATGGCGCCACTGACGGCGCATCCCTCTCATCACCGACGATATAACGGGTGTGCAGCACGAATGCGTATTTTCCCGATGTCAGGACGTTACGTTATTTTCTCTAATGTAGATGTAATTAATTTATGACGTAATTAATTTATTTAAAAAAATAATAGTAAAAAGCGAAATACGCGTAATTTAATTTCTAATAATGATTGAAACAAAATCAAATAATAGATACCTATTTTCAATGTTTTTAACTTATTTAAAATCAATAATTTTCTCGAATAATTGAAATCGATATTTCGTGAAACGTGCACTCGAGTAAATATGCGACGCGTGACGAGACGCGACGTTGCGGAGAAGTAGTTCACAAACAATTAAATGAGCTGAGCAAATAACGTAATTGTAACAAAGGGAGGTCAGTGGTAGAAAATGAAGTACCGCGTTGTGACAGATACGTCAGATACATGTAGGATACATACGTTCATCATTGTCAAAGATTGAAATTGCGATATTTGAAACCAGCGTGTATGCGAACGAGAAAATATTGATCGTACGCGGCGCACATTTCATTCGCAATTGTGTCATGGAGCAAATATCGTATAATTCGCTGCTGAACTAGCGGGTCAATTTTTTACAATTATAAGTAACAAATCTTTTTTAACATTGAATTAAATTAATCGCGTTTTTTGTTTTGTATAGATACGATAATTAATTGTAAAATTAATTGCGTAATAGTATACAAAAATATATGTATACTCATAAATCCTATTTTTTATTCAATTTGTAATGAAAAAGTATCCGAAGTATACTTATGTCATTAAATCTTTAAAAAATATCTTCTAATGTTCAGAAATCTGGCATCTCATAGTGACTTAGGAAAGTTTCGTAATCGCAAACACGTAATAGCTTTTTATTTAGCAAGTATATCTTTACGATGTATGCATACATGTGCATCTTTGATCGTTAATATCGTCATCGTTAATATCGTCATCGTAAAACAATCGGCAGATGAAAAAACAGAAATGTTTATTAATAGAATAAGATAAAGCAAACAATTAACAGAAATAATGGCTTGTAAATTAAAAAATCACAACCGAAGTAGAATAAAGGCAAATTTTTGTCCAGTTTCAATCGTTCAGACAACTGCGTTTGGCTCGAAACCTACCATTTCCGTTAAAATAATTATATTTTATGACGTATTACATCATCAAAGGACCATGAGAATAGATGCCGTACATTTGCTCGAGCGCTGTGTGAATGTAAACACTGTGCCTTTTTATTCCGCGCATCTTTTTATTCTCAAATTTTTTATACAAAATTGCATCGATAATAATTAATGACATATGAGCTTCTCATAATTGCTGAATGCAAAACTACGCAAATTATTCATTGAAAATGCTATTATAGTTCTTTGTTGTTAGTAATCAAGCGTAGGTACCGCGGAAAAATCCCGTAAACAGTCATGATGTCAGATATACAAGGTGTACTCTCTCGTAAACCTATCGGATGACTAATCCTTTTGTGAACCTCTTTTCAAAATTTATGTAAGACAAAATTATCTTTATTCTTTATATTAGATTGTACCTAATCTGTCAAGAGATGCATAGTATGGATTATTTAATACAGTAAATGTACGTACATTTAATAATCTCTTAAAGATATAAACAGAAGGTTAAAAAACATATAAAACATATAAAAACTGAAGATATAAAAAATAATAATGTATGTAAAGCGGGGATGTTATCATCTATGATGTACGTGCGTACGAATATACTTACATATATTACGCAACACACAGAAACCGATTAACGTGGGAATATTTTTGACACCGTAGTTTAGATTCCGTAGTTTACGTGCCTACAAGTGTGAATTGACCTTTAGATTAGAATGGACCGAAAGTATCTCGTAATGGGGTCGGATTCGCGCCCACATCCACCAACGTAATTAAACCGATCTGTGAAATGCCTGAACTCGAGAGAATGCCGGGAATGCCCTCTTCCTTGAACAAGCACTTTTGGCTTTTATATAAATGTATTAATGTAAATACTGTTCGTTCAATTGTCTGTCTAAATTAAGAAAAATTTAATGTTGTTAACTAATGATGATTTATACTATCTATTTATAGTTTTATATAAGTAATTTATCAACAGGTGCATTTAGTATACGCAATATTTCTTTTTGAAACAAATCAGATTAAATGTAGAAAATGAGAAATGTAGAATATGTAAAATATTTTATTTTTTAACTAATTTTAGATTTGTTTTTAAAATCTGAACTGGAATTGAAATTTATTTACATTATTGTTTTATTGTTATTCAATTTTGAAACATCAAATATAAGATATAATATAAATAGAAAAAATAATTTCAATTTTTACCATATGATATTATCTTTATCAAATACGCGTATTATTGTAAACATACTGCACTCTCTATAGATTTAATTTGCTTTTAATCATAAGAAGTATCCTGAAGCTTTTCGCTTGTGCTACATGTTGACCTAATATCCTAAAAGCGAGCAAACACCATTAGTTTAATGAGAAATAGCTCGAGTTAATGAAGCCGGCAAGACGGATATTAAAGGAATCTTTGATGACGTCTTTCAATGGCTTTAACTTCACTTGTTTCTATTTAAGGTGTTATATATCGAGAGCCTACTTAAATATTTTCTACTATAAATTCGAGTATCCTTGTATAGGTATCGATCTGTAATAAATTTATTTAATTACAATGAATAAATTATTTATCAACTGTTGACTTAATTTTTGATAGATTTTTGAAAATAAATTGATATGGATATTCGGGGTCGTGCAATAAATTAAATAAATTAATATAATTTGACTTGTGTGTGTGTGTATGTGTGCGTGTGTGTGTGTGCAGAGAAATACATGCACCTAATGATATAATTACATATTGATTGATATTGATGTTTAATAAATATTATTATAATATAAAACAGTCCATTGTAGCGTTCAAAAAATAACGCGAAATAAAACGATTACCGCATATTCACCGTTACGAAATGTTGCGTCGTAAAACTTTACCACGTTTTGTTTAGTCTTGCCGTGTTTTCAGTGAAGGACAAGATCGGTCAATCTTGATTTTCAAAGTCGTGTCATATAACGTGTGGTCATGACAACCATCCGAATATCTTTGCATATCTATATATATTCGAGAATCGGCGACGCGCTGTTACGAGATACAATGAGCGCGTTTTTCAGTCGTTGCGAGCACATCGATCGAATTTCGAGTCAGCGAAGAAAGGGGCTGAAGGAGAGGACGAGGAACGTGCGAAAAGGAGGACACATTCTGCTTTAAATGTTTGCAAAGTACAGGCAGTTTCAGATCAAATTTATTAGCTGAAGAATGGTTTAATGGTTCTTTATTTCGAAGACAATTACGCGAAAATTATTATTGTTAATATTACCAGAAGAAAATCATATACAAGATAACTTTTGATACAATTTTCATATATGATATTAACATTAATATTTAATGTTATAATAATATGTAAATTAATTCATCTTTTTGCATGTTTGTACTCATAACAATAATGCATTTATTATGAATTATTTTCACCTAAATTATTTAGATTTATTATTATTATTTATTTTTAATCTGATACTTCGCTCATGGTGGAAGGCATGACTTCGCCTAATTTCACGCGACAGAACTGCGTTATTCCGATACCAGTTGCGAATTGTTTTCGAGTTGGAGTTTGTCAATCGATCGATCAGTCGGTTCTCTTGTCATCCTCGAAGTTTGGCATTGGCGTTGAAAGTAACCAATTATCAGTAAATATTGTATCAACGTTAAATAATCCAAGAGAAGGGTTGAAAGTGCTTTTTCTCCACTACCAGGAGATTCATAAAAAAAGATATTGTATCGAAATACCGGGAAACGTTCCGCGCGTTACTTGTTCCGGGTATATTTTTTTAATTTTTAATATACCAGAAGAAAGCTGATATTTTTGTAAGTCTTGATAAATTATTAAGTATCATAATCTACTTTTGATACGTATAATTATAAGAATAACAATATATTATTATTGTTGTCATTGTTATAATTATAGCAAATTATAATCGTATTATTTAAAATAGCAATATAAGACAGAGTAGCGTTTTTATTTATAATTAATAATGTAGTAATAAATTTTCTGGACTATATATTATAGTCAGTTATGAGTGTAAACGATGCTATTAATTACTAAATTACTATAAACATGCTGTATTTGTATAATTTATGTACATTTGAAGCATTACTACTGTTTACACGTTTAAAGTATTACTACATTTTAAGGATTAGCGACAAGTGTCTTACTGCACTGTTATCATCTTTTACAAAATTAGCCAAGAATATTCATCGGACTCTCATTCAGTGCATTAACAGCAGTTTTACCTTTTTGTGCGGTTATTTTTGCAGTAGAAATTTACGAATATACAAATTTTTCTGATATTACTTCTAATCAATTATACTCTGAACAATATTATTTGTGCCCCAATAATATTAATTACATTTTGCTAATGCTCTCATTAATTTATATTTTGATTATAAAGATACGAAAAAATGATAAATAACTGCTTTCCGAATAATACATGTGCTTAAATAAAAAGTTATACGTATATATTTACCATTTTTATATTATTGATATACTTTTCTAATATTTGATTAGTTTGTAAAAATTACGAGAAATATTTATCTTTTATCTATTTTAGGGATATTAATCTTTTATCGGGTATTCGGAGATAAAACGTGACTTATGTAATTAACGTGTTAATTCTAAAACTGTTTGCAAGTGACTAACATGTTATAATGCACGGCATATTGGGTCGAGGATATTTCTGCAGATTGCACCTGTCGTTGTTAAGTCACCGTGGAAAATGTTTCCGCGGTCGTGCTCAGCTGATTTACATACCGAGATATACGTAACGCGTTAGCGAGACTTAGCCTTGCCATATTTCACATAAATTCGTATGCTTCTAAAGATATATACATTGAACTCATCCCAGTTGATTATCAGAAATGACGTTGAAGTATGCCAGATGTTCTAAATTTAAGATAATTTAGTAATTAAAAATCGATGTTTATCGAATGTCAATTTGTACTAACATAACAAAACTGATCAAATTAACTATGCTACATTTGATTAAAAAAAGCAAACGATGAAAGATAAAATAATTCCCGAATAAATGATCTTTTTCGATAACACAAGTTTTAAAGAATACCTGGAAACAAATCTTATCGCGATGCGAGCTGAGTGGCTTTATCAGCGATCAATATGTAATGTCCTAGAGCATGTATTTCCCTCGATCGCTTTTATCATAAAATACTTATTTAACGAATAATGTAGAATTATCAAAGGATAGAAGTGAACAAGATGTTCTAAAAATCCTGACGTTAATCTTTTGACAAAGAGTGACGCCAAAAACAGGCCAAAAATAGCCTGTTTCGCCACCCTTGAAATCCGACTTGAATTTGGTGCTAAACGATAGTTATATATAAGACATTAATCCTCTGATAGTTTCAGATTGAGCCCACTCTTTATCTTCAAGATATGAGAGGTTAAAGTTCGCATTGTGCATGCCATCACAGATCCGCTGCTTGTGAAAGCTATGAAATCTCGGTATCAAAGCGAGAAAAATCATCACGTCTTTGTGTTAGCAGACAAGGATAAATCTGGTAGAAACGCGATTGTCGAATATTATTGTACTTGCAAGAGCGGTTCACGTACTGTCGGATGTTGCAGCCATATAACTATCGTTTAGCACCAAATTCAAGTCGGATTTCAAGGGTGGCGAAACAGGCTATTTTTGGCGTCACTCTTTGAAGTTGTTTAACGCTGTAGGAATATTGTTGAAAGAAAAATATTAACCAACATGCACATTTGTCATTATTTTAGATCTCTGAAAAGAACCGTCCTGCGTGATGAGTCGATCTGAAATTTCGCTTCGCTATATCTAGATTCGCTCTTATTGATTTTGCACAATATCGCAATCGATAAATCGGATCACAGGTATTGCCCAATCTCGCGAGAGCTACTTGAAATGCAGAACAACGATTGAATCGATTCATATGCCGGAAGATCAACAGAGGATTGTTGGTGTATGGTCCGCAAGGGTTTCTAGACAACCGCAAAGCGTTTAAACAAAACTCGATGAAGATGTCGCCAAACGAGGAAAGGATAGCGCTAACAATGTGTCCCAAGCCAGAGACGGATTGCAACGTGACGCTGAAGAGGAATCGGCTGACGAACGGTGAAACAGTGAAGAATCACGAAGCGACGACTCAGAAGAACGATGAGTCGATCGAGAGCGAGTACGTGCCGAGGATAAAGTGGCTGGACCTTATCGCGCAAATCTTCATACACGGCGGTTGTCTCTACGGATTGTATTTGGTGTTCACGCAAGCGAAATTGCTTACACCGCTATGGGGTAAGACGAATTTCCTAATCCATACGTGTGTAAAAAAATTAAGTAAAAGGAGACAAGATTAATTACATTATACATATAACAAAAGATGGCACGTAATAAATAAGATAATATTATTATTTATCCTGTATTATGATACAAAGAGATACTAGTTAACTTGTAAAGTCGAATATTTTAATTTACTGTTCAAATGTTTAATTTACCGTCAATTAACACCAATTTTCGCGGTTTCAACATTATAATAAACATTTCGACTTTATGAAGAGAATACTTTTTACACATCTTCTTGTACAGCTTTGTATAATTTTGATATGGATATCTTTCGTTAGTTTTTAAGACTGTACAATATACATTTGAACAAGTGATTATAACATCCCGCTTTGGGATACTAGATATATGGTAGATATTAGATATCTCGGTATCGTTTATCAGGCAGGGGGAGATAAATTTATAATCTACGTACAGAACAGCTCTAATACTTATTTGGTTTTGGAATCTAATTAAAACATTTGCGTTTGCAAGTTAACTGTCTCATATCATAATACAGAATAAATAATACTTAATATTATTTTATTTATTACATGCCATCTTTTGTTATACAATGTAATTGATCTTTTTTCTTTTACTTTAAATCACAGTAATATAATTTAAGTTTTACGTACGCAAAAAACTGTTACTTTTTATAATTTTTTTTTTTTTAATTATAATTTTAAGACCTTAGCATTTACATGGAACACATGAATCGATGTTAGATTGCTTTATTCGTTATCGTAAAACTATAATCCTTGAAATATGAGAATGTCGGAAACTTTGATTTACGCTAGCGTAAAAATGTAGGTCGGGCCGATAATTTCGCGTCATTTGCCAGTTAATCATAATAATAACAGCGCGATAATTCCGTAACGCTTGACCGAGTACTATACTCTGATTGTGAGCGTTGGGTTACCTTCTATCTGCGAATCTGTCGTTTTTTAAACATGTTTTGGAACGCGTGTAATGTGTGGGTAGATAGATGAGAGCACGCAATCCATTCGAACGAAATTACGTCGCTGCGATCATTTTTAAATGTCGTATGCTGTTGTGTACAGAGTTTTTCTCATTGAGATTGGAATGTTGATAGTCAAGAGAGGAAATAATCATAATTGTTTTTATTTTATAAACAATACAAATATTTGTATTGTTTTTTTACGCTGTCACATTTTCTCTGTGCTCTTGATATATTTTTGCAATTTTTTCTTAATTTTTAAATTACCGTACTTTTTTATAAGTATAAATCGAGATCGCTTGCCAGTACAGCCGCAAAAAAAAATTAAGCGCCGCCATGCAAGTGTTAAGACGCTTAAAATAAAAATTTGCGTCATACACTACCGGGTATAACTTATCTATCTTACTTATATTCCGCGAGTTGAATCACACACGCGGCATTGGCCGTGGAAAGTAAATGGCTAAAAACACGCACGGCTATGGCCGTAAAAGCATACTTACAAGAAACGCCTGATAATGAGACGGGTTACGCAAACGCACGTGTTTGCATTCGATTGACGTTTAAAGCCGGCGTATCGAACCTACTGGCGTTGAATCCCGTAAAACGGAAGAATAAACCGCGATAACCGCGTCTCAGATTTCTGCATTCGTGCGGTTACCTTCGCTTTTGCGACACGGTGAATATGTAACGTTTCAATCCTCAAGCGACAATCTAAAGAACGTGTGATGGAAGAAGAAACAAATATTATAGCTTAATTAATTTATTTTTAACAATTTGTTAAGTAACTTGTTTTTTTCTTTCATGAACTTTGAAAATTACCTTATCTTCGTAAGGAACCAAAATTAAAAATACGAAAAGATTATATGAGAATTTAAAATAAAAATGAACTTACAATTAGATAAACTGAAAGATAGTAAAAATGAAAAACTAAAAAAAATAGAAGATAAAGTTAATAAATTGGATAAAATTATCACATGCAAAGCATTACGTTTAAATTATCACGTAAAAAGAATTTTCGTTTTTTTCAATCAAAATAAATGATATCGTAAAATCTAATTTAGTAAGTGGATAGAGATTGGGTAGGATACGTCAATGTTATACTGCTCTATTTTAACCATCCGAATGTATATACTTCTAAAGTTCTGAGAATGTGTCGATGGATATATCTTTTATGATTACAGCGTTTGCGACGATTTATACATCTGGCTTTGGTATTACGGCTGGCGTTCATAGATTATGGTCGCACAAGGCGTACAAAGCGAAATGGCCTCTGCGTCTACTTTTAGTCCTCCTTTTCACAATAACAGGACAAGTATGTAAACCTTTATGTAATAACAATAATCTTCTTAATAGCAAGTTCTCTATTACTATTGTGACCAGATTGTGACTGTATTATTATCGCTGTCACACACACGATAAATATAATTTATATTAAAGATTATAAGTTTATAATTAAGTTCGCCCCGGCGAACTTTGTACCGCCTAACAGTCAATAAATGTAGTGATAAGACACGCAAATAGTTCCTCTCTCTCTCTCTCTCTCTCTCTCTCTCTCTCTCTCTCTCTTCTCTCTCTCTCTCTCTCTCTCTCTCTCTCTCTCTCTCTCTCTCTCCTCTCTCTCTCTCCTCCTCTCTCTCCCCTCTCTCCCTCTCTCTCCTCTCCTCTCTCTCCCCTCCCCTCTTCCCCTCCCTCCTCTCTCTCCTCTCTCCCTCTCTTCCCTCTCTTCCCCTCTTCCCCTCTCCCCCTCTCTCCCTCTCTCCCTCTCTTCCTCTCTCTCTCTCTCCCTCCCTCTATGTATTTTTTCTATGTATTTGGATATCTTTCTAGATTAATTTTTTTTTACGTGAATTTTTCCGATATTTTATTAGTTATTCTGCTATTCCGGAAAATTCTACCCCTATTTCATATACTTGTGGTAAAAATTCGGCCCAGCCGTTCTTGAGTTATAAGTGGTCTAACTAAACTGACTTTGTTTTATATATTAAGATATGTCTAATGTATATACATATATACATGTTAAAAAACAAGTTAATAATTTTTGCTAAGGATTTTCTTAATAAATGTTCTTCTTGTGCAGAAAGATGTGTACACGTGGGCATTGGATCACAGGGTACATCACAAGTACAGTGAAACCGATGCTGATCCCCATGACGTAAGGAGAGGTTTCTTCTTCGCTCATGTAGGGTGGCTTTTTACGACACCTCATCCTGACGTCGTCGCCAAACGTAAGGCGGTCGATGTGAGCGATCTAGAAGCGGATTCCATAGTTATGTGGCAAAAAAGGCAAGAGGCTTATGGTACTCATTCGTTCACATCGTTCGCTTTCTCTCATTATTGCAAAATATTTGCAAAAAGAAATATATAAGGAAAAATAAAATATATCGCACCTCTAGAAGAACACCGTCACAACTCAAAAAATTTCGATTTTAAATTAAGCTTATAAAAAGTATGCCTAAAATGTTACCTACGTGCTATAATAGTGTCACAAGTCTATATGCTAAATCCGCTACACGAGACAAAAGTGTTATTCTTTTAAACCGGTTATGTTGCGGTTGCTGGATGAATAATGTCACAAGTGCTTCACACACACAAGTAACTGTATAAGTTTTATTATAACAAAATATCATAATTGTAATTGCGTTAATGATCTCACAATTAAAAACAATTGAATTAAATTTGTTTTTCCTCTCTCCTGGAAATTGTAAATTTTTGAGTTGTGACAGTAATCTTCTAGGAGTGCGATATATCAAAGACACCTTTATCATTATTCTTATTTTATTCAGAAAATTTATGCGTGATATAATTAATGAAATTAATGAAATTATTTGTGATATATATAATTAATTTTAATATGAATCTATCTGTAGGTATTATATACCTCTATTTGCGCTGCTGACCATCGCATTACCGGTGGCGATTCCTTGCTACTTGTGGTCGGAGTCGCTGTGGGTTTCATTCTGGGTGAACTTCAATCTTCGCTTCTGCATCAATTTAAACATAGCCTTCTCCGTTAACAGCGTGGCACACATGTGGGGACAGAAACCCTATGATAAGTATGTATTGAATCGCGAATCTATCGAAAACCACCGCTGGTGGGACGATTGAAAAAAAGCAACTATTTAATTCGTTTTTTTTTTTTTTTTAATATAATATATGAAGATTTCATCTAAATATTAGACCTTTAATTCAACAATTTGCTCGTAGGTACATCTCGCCGGTGGAGAATATTGCGGTGTCGATCGCGTCGCTCGGCGAGGGATATCACAATTACCATCACGTGTTTCCATGGGACTACAAGACCGGTGAACTGGGCGATTATCCGTTCAACCTTACCACTGGTTTCATCGATCTATTTGCACGGATCGGTTGGGCCTACGATCTGAAATACGTCTCGCCAAATATGATCCGTCGCAGGGCGCGTCGATGTGGCGATGGCAGTCACGTCTGGGGTTACGGCGATGTCGACATTTCAAAAGAAGATTTGACAGAGTTGGATATGATGGGTAATGACGAAATGTGAGACTGAAAAAAAACTCGAGGCGTGTCCCGATCAAATTCTCTCGGATGGATAAAAAAAAATACGTTGAGGAGAAGCACCTCCTCTAATACGTCACACGTGGACCACATGAAATCTTTCACAAAGATTTGAGCTAAAGTGATACAGATTTAAGACTCTCTGGAACTTCAACTTCCACATAGATTGCTGTATACCATTGAGAAATGTTTATAACGATTAAAGAGATATTTTAATCGCAAGATAGTCGATAAATGTACAGTTGGCTCTCGATTATAATCAGCGATTAATAAATAAACTCTTTTAATTACGACAACCATAAATTATTTATAAAATTCATCATAGAATTAAGATGCATAAGTTGTTTATTTATTGTATATTTATGAGATTTGTTAGAATTGTTTGTTACATATAACATAATAATAAATTTTACAACGTACAATGGTAAATATTATACAACTTCGCATAATCGAGGGTCCATTGTTTGATACATATAAAGCCAGTGTTTAATATAATACGTATTATTACGTTTTATATAATACGTATGTAATCGTTATTTGTTATTGTCGTATAACTGTGCATTATGAAAATTTTTCTTTTATTGAATGTGAATGACGCAAAGTACAATAATCTGAATGAGAGAGACCATTGTATATTGGTATGTTCTATGATAAGTTTTGTATATTCTTGAAATACTTTATTTCTTTAAATCTTTAGTTAGGAAATGGTATTTGAAATTTATTTTGTTTTTGACGATATGAAAAGAAATCGAGGATGAAAATAAAATCCTCACATATTATCGAGATAATTTTCACAAAAAATTTTTCGTATATTTCGTTTCTTCTATGTAATAACAAAAAATTTCAATTAATACTCCATTAAAGTTTGAAACATATATCAAAATATGAAAATCTTGATATGATTTGTTTTTAATATAACATTGTATTTAACCCTTAAATACCACATTTCTCAAGAATCTCGTAAATGACACATGGGGTCTAAAAGACCCCAGCATGAAAAATGTCTCCTTACTCATTGATTTTTTTATATTTAGTTATGAAAATTATTTTCAATGTTGTTCAAGGCTTAGAAAAGATAATAAAATGCTTATATTGTTAAAATTTCAATTTCAACATAGTATAAAAAATTAAGTAAACTGAGTACTGCTAAGTGTACAAACGGGTAGGTCAATCACTCAACTATCATCAATGGGAGCATGAGCTCCATTTTTGGCAAGAACAATTGAAAACATTTCATTTTAAAGGGTCTGGGGTCCGCTGGACCCCGGGTGGCATTTAAGGGTTAAGATAAAATTATTTTATGTTTTTTAATAATGTATATTTTTTTTATATTCTTATGGTTACGCTTAATGTTATGCTTTATACTTTGGTATCTCGAAACGTCACTTCGACCAATTAGCTTAAACAGATTATACATGATTATACATGATAATTATGGTGCCTTTTATAAGATATTCTTTCCAACACAGTTCCTATATTGTTCACAAGCGAATCCTATTGTTATATATGTATTCTATATAATATGTGTTAAAAATATTTGATATTTAATACTGCAGTATATTGAATTATGGAAATGATACATGGAAATTTTCCATGCAACTTGCAGTTTAAAACTTAGCCAATGAAATCTAATTTAAAATATGTATAAGATTATAATATTGAAAATTATAATGTATAATATAAATAATTATGGAAAAATAATGAGCTTATAAACATCTTGTTAAATACGTATGTAAGTATAATTGTCTTTAAATATATATGTTACACTAATCATTTGTGTATCGTTGCGAGCAACAGCTAAACTTATATTTTTCGATACATTTAACTATTAAGGTAACTTATTTAAATACAGCCGCTTAACCAGTCAAATACAAAATGTATAATTAAATTTATTATACTCGCAAGTAAATGTCTCAATATATTTCTTTATTGCACAACTTCCTATATTTCCACAAAATATAATATTTATATAAGATGTACGATTTTTGATAACAAAACAAAAATTTGAATTACAATTTCATTATATTATTTATTATCATTGCGTAGCTACGATAATCTATGTATAATTATATTGGTGTCTGTAAACACATGCATGAATTAATCTCGCAAAAAGACGCAAATATGAAAAGCATCGTCATCATTTAACTGTTGATGTGAACCTGTTTTACTCCATTAATCGCGGACAAAGTGTAAAGTACATTCGCGGCATACTTAATTATTTGCTTTGCATGTAGGCTCAGTCAGTAGGCTCTTCGTATAGGTTGCTCAATGTTTGTTAATGTTAAAATATTCATGCAAATGATAGGTGTATTTTTTGTCTCTGTAACAAGTAACTTTCACCTGAAGATCTTAAGCTTGTTGTAGTTCCAAATACAATACTGAAATAAAAAAAGATTTAAAAAAAAAATTCTTTTAACATGTAATATACGCAGCTTTTAATTATCATTTGCTTCATATAAATGTGTCTTTGAAATAAACCGCTTCACTCAGTAATCCTTTAAATACGCATATAATCTATATTTTACGGATACAATTGTTGAATGCAACATGAAGATAATAAAAGAAAATAAAAGAAAATAAAAGATTTTGTGATGCCATAAAAATTAAAAATTACAATTTAATAACAATAACATTTATTTAAGCAATTCGTCATGTGTCACGCATGTGCGCAATTGACAAATGCATCGAATTCTAACAGGCAGGAAATGACGAGGAAAAAGTAACTTATTTCTGTTGATAATGAAATTCTGAATGGGTCGTAAGGCCAATCAGAATATCCTCAACATTACCTTCGCCATGTAGTTCTCTACCGTTCTTCTAGAAGCGCGTTTCAGTGCGGCTCTGTTTCGAGAAGTAAGTAAAATAAATACATTTATCTTTCAGAAAAAGGAATGTGGGTCGACGCTTCTTGTATTTTTTATTCCAATTGTATTTATCTTTTAGTCTCTTCTCACTTTTACCTAATAAAACATTCAATAATTCTATTCGTCCGAGTTTAACTTCGTTCTTTAGATAGTTTCTAAATCGTTATTGTATCAATTTTTATTTTACATCTATAATTATATATCTATATTATAATTTACCGATACATTAGGAATAAAATTATTTAAGATATTTTACATCTTTATGAAGTCATAATTTCATAATTAATTAATCTATTCTATTTTTTGCTACTGTAACATCTTTCAGCAAAACATTATAATTTTTAATTATATTTGTTGTGCTATTAAATAGCAATTAATAGATTTGAAAAATATTTGCAAAGTGTTCATATTAAATCAATTAGAATCAAAAGCCATGCGATCCAAGCTTAGGTCTTTGACAGCCTTATATTAGTTACTGTATACATATATGTCTATATATATACATATAATTTTTCCAACAAACTGCGCGCCGATTATTTGTCGGACTTGAAACACAGTAATTGTTATAGAATTAAAAACCCTTCCCTCCCCGGAATTAAATCTGTGTTTCAAGTCCGACAAATAATCGGCGCGCAGTTTGTTGGAAAAATTATATGCATATATATAGACATATATGTATACAGTAACTAATATAAGGCTGTCAAAGACCTAAGCTTGGATCGCATGGCTTTTGATTCTAATTGATTGTATATCGTTACGATCCTATTTCTCTTATGTTCATATTAACTTTAAATTTTTTTTCGATAGTTGTAATATCGACATGACGGAAACCAAGGAAGAGAATAACTGCAACAGCACCAACAAAAGCAGCAACGAAATGGAGAAACGATCTATAAAGTGGACGGCCGTCCTGTTTTATATCTATCTTCACGCCTTTGGTTTGGCCGGATTATACTTTCTGTTCGTTAAAGCGAAATGGCTGACAGTATTCTACTGTAAGTATCACAAATCATTACATAAAACTATAAACGAAAAATGGTATAAAAATAAAATCAATTAACTCTCTATGAGATCAGCTTATTTCTGCCACTATTCCAAAATAATGTTAACATCAAACTGCTAGTACCTTTAAGTATCCTGTAAAATACAAGCTTTAAATATGTATTCATGAATAAAGCTTTTTGCCAATGGATTAATTTTTGTAATATGTCTATTATTTTCTTGTTGATGGTCATTTAACACGCGCACATGTTATGGTAATATTTAATATTAATCTAATATTGTGCTAATTTCAGTTCTATTCCTCGTCACAATCAGTGCCATAGGACTGACAGCGGGTGCTCACCGATTATATGCACACAACACTTTTGTCGCTACATGGCAACTCCGACTCTTCATAATGCTAGCACAAACTAAGGCAGGCGTGGTAAATAAAAGATTTAACCGCACCGATTAAATATTAAATACTGTTTAAATATTCAAATGTCTTAATATTGTGCCAATTAATTAAAAATATAGTAAAATCAATTTTAGAGTACAAAAAATTTTTGTATATGGCAATGTTATTTTTAATATTTATTTTTTACTTACATTTTTAATATTTATCTCTTACATGCATTTTTACATGACTATTAACGAGGTAGACAACCTTGACAGGCGAAAAAGATAGATCTTTTTTTTTAAGTTAAATATTTAAGAAATAAAATACGCTGAATATCTGAAACTTTTGCACATAATTCTATACTCTTTTATGGTCATTTAAAATGATTGTGGACATGATTCCAGAGTAACAAGAAGTCTAAAACAAAATTAAAAAACGGATTCATAATCTAGAAAAGTGCCTCTAAAATGTGTTGAAAGCAAAATTAAAAAAAAAAAACATTTTTTTTATTTTATTTAAAAAATGCAATTTTATACTTTTTTTACAACTAAAATATTTTTTTTTTTAATTTTGTTTCCAATACATTTTATATAGTTACTGTTTTCAACAACTTATAAAAATTTTTTGAAAGAAATCGTTGGAGCCGTTTTCGAGATTTCATGTCCATCACCAGCTACTGAACTGCTTTTTTTCATTACCAATAACTCCCGTTATTAATATTTTTTAATAATTCTTTTTTTAAAATTACCATATAAAGTATGGTTATTTAAGTATAAAAGAATATAGAATCATGTGCCAAAGTTTTAAATACTCAAAGTTTTTTATTTCTTAAATATTTAGTTTGATAAAAGAAGATAAATTTTTTGCTTGTCACACCCCTTAAAGGTTGTTCAATTGCACCCTTAACATTTTCGCTATTTCACTCTTTCAGTGGTTTTATTCGATATATTTTTAATAAAACTGTATTGCGCAATTATCGTCATTACTTATACATTCTGATACATTCTATATCATAAAGCTCGAAGTCATCCTATTCAGAATATGCATATGCAATACATAATAGCAATTATGTTAACTAACTAATAACACTTTCCAACAAAAAAAGATGCACACGAATGAGAGTAATCATTTTCCGTAGGTTTTTGAACGTTGAATACTATCCCGTTTATTATTACGTCACAATTTTGAGAAATTTGTAGCTGAAAAAAAGGTTATTTTTGTGTATTTTGGCATATTATAACTAGGCTATGTGATATGCTTTGGAGAAGTTTTATTGCAATCAAAATTAAGTATGTTGTTAGGGCTTTCAGCCCTTAAAAGGAATTTGTTGTGTTGATTATAGTTAAAAGATATTAATGATTAACATAGAGTCTATTGCATCAAAATTGTAACTTACATAAAACATAGATCATTAACCCTCCGTCACCGTTATTTTTACTACTTTCGTTGTCCCCCTGGGTTCATTTTGTCCAGCCTGCCGGATCCTGGCGTCCCTTGGCGAGTGAGTTCTCACTACTAACAACTTTTTTTCGAGAGGGGAGCCAGACCTCGCCCTCTCTTTATTTCGGACATATATGATGAGCTCAAAATTTTACTTGTGCCCAAAAAAACCCAGGGAGGTGACGGAGGGTTAAAGAAATATTTTTTTAAATTATGTTACTAAAACTCCAGATTTTTTCAGGTCGTTGAAAACTTCTCCAATACGTCACATAGTGCAGTTAGAATATGCCAAAATCCACTAAAATAACCCTTTTTTTGCAATATAGCGGATATAAAAATTATAAATAGTCGAATTTTTACATTAGATTAGAATTCAGCTCCGTTTTGAATTTATCAAAACATCAGATTAGTATTCAATGACATTAGATTAGTATTCAATGATTAGTATTCACGTGATAGAGCAATTTAGTAAGAGTTCATATTTGGCGTTTAAAAAACTACGGAAAACAAATATTCTCTTTTTGTACTAGAAAAAAAAGTAATTTTTTGTCGAACAGTGTAATCGCAAAGTCAATGCAACTCTAGAGACATGCATTTTACAATAAAGAACGAAGGCTGTACAATGAACAAAAAACTTATCTAGCATTATTAATAAATTTTTAATGTTGCATATATATAAAAAAAATGTAAATTACAAAAATAACCATATTTATATTTTTATCAGGGTTCAATATATGACTGGGTATTTTGGCACAGAATGCATCATAGATATTACGGCACCGAAAGGGACCCGTACAATCATAAGAAAGGATTTTTTTATTCCCACGTGATTAGTAATCTCTTATCAGCACCCTCTGACTTGGAGACATATGCGAAAGACATTGATATGCGCGATGTGGATATGGATGGATATGTTTGGACGCAACGAAAGTATGACTCTTCAATTATATAGTTCAAATGTATTATAAAACAGCTTATTTTTTATGCACTGCTTTCTTCATATGTAAAGATTATATATAAAAACGGGATTATTTATAATTTTTTATTATTATCTATAGTTCTGTGCTTCGTTATTATCCTTTCTTTTCAGGGAATATTTACTTTCCTATCTCTTTATTTATTTAGTTTTCTAGTTTTACACATTTTTCTTTATTAGCTATATCTTTACTTATCATATTTTTTTTATTTAATTTTTTTTGTATCTGAGGGGATTCTATTCCAAAGCGTTATATTACCTAATTCTAATCTATAACTTATCTATCTAATTGCGATATAGAAAAATAATTTATTAAAACAAGTATATTGCGCAGGTTCTACTGGATATTCTTCTTGCTCGGACTTCTGGTACCTGTCTACGTGACTATAGAATACTTGGATGAATCATATATAAACTCGTTTTTAATCATTGGCGCAGCGCGATTATTGATAACCACCAATATTTCTTGGCTAGTAAACAGCGCTTTATTGGTTTGGGGCCTGAAGAAAGGAGACAAGTTAATATCTGTTTTTAATACTCTCTCGCTTTTATACAAGCTATTCTTCGAGATGCCGAAAAGTCACGGTACCGTTCGTATTGACAAGGATGGTATACATTGCAAGTAGCACTTGACTGAGGAATCTGAGGATTTTAAGAATATTTTGTCGTAAATTCCAAAAGCATCACGAGTAAAAATAAAACTACATTCTTTCTCTTTCATAAAAGATTTAGTTTTTTATATCAATTATACAATTATTCTGACAATTAGTTTAAGATATTAATAAAATTATATTGTTATTAACACAAGCTTAGAATTTTATATTATCTAAAAATTCTCGTATTAGTGAGACTTTAATAATTACCTTTCTTCCTTCCTTCCTTCCTTCCTAATAACATTCGTGTCCCTGTATTTTTTATAATTATAATAGCGTAATCTTTGTCATTATGTCTGTTGAGTTTGTTTCTAATCTAACATTGATGTTTCAGGTTCCCGGTCGATGACAATTCCGTCTTTTTCTTGTCGAAGAGTTACTGGCTGAATTATCATTACGTGATACCGTGGGACTGGAAAAATGATGAATTCGGCACTTATGAAACGGGATTCATCACGTTCGTCGTCAAGATGTGGCGCGAACTCGGACTTATTAACCAGCTAAAGACCGCCACTAGCGACGATGTGCGAGAAGCTCTCTACAAGATCGCAACATCGAAGATGACGTTGAATGAAGCTCTGGCGGAGATAAAAGAGAATGCGGAAGAAGCCGCTTACAAGGAGAAGCTGATATATCGCCATTAGGAAAGCGAATTCGCATAGAGAGTAAATTAATTTAATGAAATTACTATATGTAACTGATATTTTGTAAATTTCAGTTGAAAAAGTAAATTGTTTGAAATTTTGTGTAATAATATATGCAAAATAAACATCTAATTAAAGTTATTTACCCAGATAGCCAAACCTGCACAGATAGATTCTGAGCAGATTTTGCAGTAAATTTTTCATGTCAGAAAGGCAACAAATTTCACACAGCAGCTGCTGTATCAGACGATGTTGTCAAACTGTTGCCAGAAATGCGATAAAACCTCCTAACGTGGCTTTGTCTTGCGTGGTTTCTATTGCCAATCTGTTCACATTGCCTGTCGGCAGGCTTCGTGTTCGACAGAACACGAACTCATTGCGAACACAGATGGTTTTGGTGTAAAATCTAATCAAATTTGTTGCAAATTTGTGCGCATGCTGCTAACATTTTGTTTACTGGGTAATTGTAGGACAATTTAAATCTCAATTTATATTAATCATGAAATTTCCTGTATATAACATATTATTTCTTTTATAAATTAAGTATATGACGCCTGATAAAATTTATTGTCTAATAAAGAACGATACTCGCTAAACTGGAACACTCATTTATCACTACATTATGTAGGTACTGGTTTGTGATATTACTGATTAAAATGATGTTTGAGACAATTTTACGTTTGAATTAAAGGTGTAGACGCTGAATAAAGAGACGCAAGGTACGTAATGTCTTTACATAAAAATATATATTTTCTTAAACACTTTATTTTAGTTATTAATGCGACAGCTTATTACTGTATAATACAATACGATACAGTCATGTGATTTCTTATATTTAATAGTAAAAATACAATAATTTTATTTTTTGTGTCCTCAATAAACATATCATTTTTCGTGCATTTTTCTTGCCATACTGGACGAACAATTATAATCTTATTTAAGAATATGATATAAAATACAAATTGTAATCAAAAGACCGGATGTAGAAATTTCCAATAATGTTGACTTGAAAACAAATACGCGCGATTGTTACGTGTTAAAGTATCAATTTAAATTCTGTAAGGATATAAATTATAATTAATGTAACGTTCGATTAATTTGACACACTTACAAAATCGCGTTGCGTTTTCATATGTACGATCTCAGATATTTTCGATGTCTTCGGAAGGTAGATGCGTAACAAAACGTAAGTAGAAGTGCTTTATGTTTATTTATATCATAAAAAAGTATAATCGCTTACTTAACTAGAGCGAGGAGCAACGAGTTCCGTCAGAAATCATGACTTCCCTCCCGTCTTTCATCGCTTTACAATTTTACATCACAAACTGTTATAACAGTTATTCTCGAATCTTATATTATATTAATCGATGCAAACACAATGATAAATTAATATACACATACATCGTATCTCGCACAACTGCATCACATTGGATAATTACATTCTCTTACTTTGGTTTACGCATCTTTATTAATCTTTATTATTATATGAGGAAAATTTTTGCAATATCGTCTTTCAGATACAGTAAACGTTATCTGAATTGTTCAGATACATTCACTCTGTATCTGAACAATTCAGATAACGGTTACCGTGTCTGAAAGACGGTATTGCAAAAACTCCCTATTAACACAAACTTGTTTTATTTACATGTTTCTTTTACCCTATTAGAAATAATTTTTTATACGTATAATTAAAAAAATAAATTATACCAAATCCATTTTTACAAACTAATTTATATAATATGATAAGCATGAAACATATTAATAGGAACTAAGAGAAAAATTACAAAAATGTGATGTATTTTTCAAATAACTTTTCATCGTAACGTAAATAAAAACTTAAAGAATTTTTATGCGTTTATAATGTTAAAATTTACTTCAAAGAAAGAGAGAAAATTTAACTTTTAGATTTGTTAAAGAATAATATTTCGCTGATGTTCTGGACGATACAGTACTTTTTAAAGTCAATTTTGATTTAACAACAAGACGGTATTGTCTTAAGATTATTATCAGGTTTGAGAACCGAATTGTTTATTTTGCTCAAAAAAGTGCAACATACAAAATTTGATCACATAGTAGATGTTATTTAAACTTGAGCAACGATTTAGCAACGTTTATAAATTCTTAAAAACGATTTGTATTTATGTTAAATCAGATTCGTAATTTTTGTACCATATTTATCATTCTACTATTTTTTTTTACCGCAGTAGATTACCCACTGTAGATACTTTAAAAGGCAAAAGTACAAAATTATTATATTTGATCAATGGTCCAATTATACAAATACGTATATGTTCTCGTTACGATTGCGCGTTAAAAAATTGTACAAATGGTACAACAATCTGCCCAATAATTACACAGTATAATTCGAAAGCTAACTCTGTATATCTCTGTAAAGGCGGTAAAAAAGCTTATCGGGCGAGTACAGCGCTCGCAATCCAGAACACCATCGACATTACAAAAATCCTGCTCGGTGCTGGACCTTCCAAGACTGTATTACATGGAACCCGCCAAATAATCGTGCAACGACATGTCGGAACCGAGATACGCGACGGTCGAGACTGTCCTGGAAGGTCGAGTTAAATAGTATCTTTCATAAAATGTCTAAACAAATCGATTTGTTGACCGATTTGTGGACGAATGTGGAATAAAGCCTTACTTAATCGAGAGTCTCGCACGTAGGTACACGCAGTGTCCTACTGATCTTTCGTGTGATGATGCGTCACTATCGCTTCGTCTCTTTCCTCCTGCGTTTGGTCCTTATCGCCCCAACCCCACAACTCGTGGCTGCCGTCACCCGTTCTCTCCACTCGTTTCCTTACCATGTCCTCGGATACGCTCTTTAAATCGTAGGCCCAGCCGATCTTCGCGAAGAAGTCGATGAAGGCCGTCGTGAAGTTGAGTTTATAATTGCCGAGCTCGGCCGTTTTGTAATCCCAGGGAAAGACGTGGTGATAATTGTGCCAGCCTTCGCCGAGGGCGAACATGGCAACGCCTTTGTTCTCCGATGGATTGATAAACCTACAAGAAAGCAATTGTAATTGAATGTTGATTACGCCGCTCTGAAAATAAATCTTTCAAAAAAGTCTAGTAAAGATTTGAAAAGTAAAGACTGAAAAATTTGATAATTTTCTTCTCTGGAAAAAAAATTTTTAAAGTATAAAATTTAAAAAGTACATTTACAAGACTGGCTTAACCCGATTGATGCTTACCTGTCATAGGGTTTATTGCCGAAGAGATGAGCCGCGGAATTTACCAGCCACGTCATATTCAATGTAAAGATATAACGGAAAACAGTGGGAATGAAGTAAGCGTTCGTCCATGTTTCGTTCCAACACAGGACCGGAATAACGGTTGGCAAAACGAAGCACAGGAATGGCATCAGTATGAAATAATATCTGAAACGAGCAATAATTTATTGTAGACACTTGTTCGTCAATGAAGCATCACTTCGATCAATATCGACACACGTACTTCTTTTGGAATGCCAATATAGGATCGCTCTCAAGATCACTTAAGTCGATACCCTTGCCCTTTTCCTTAACTTCTGGGTGTTTCCTGCAGAGCAGCCAGCCCACGTGGGAAAAGAAGAAACCTCTCGTAGCGTTGTGCGGATCGGCGTCGGTCTCGCTGTATTTGTGATGAACCCTGTGGTCTCTGGCCCAATCGATCGCGGCATCCTAGATCCGACAAAATTATTCTTTAATCGATGCTGTAGAACGCCTTAATTTGCTGCGTTCGCGTAAAATGATTTTGCTATATCTTCGTCACGTGTAATCGCATTTCGTATTGTTTCCTCTTTTATTGCGTATTTCTCTGAATATTTATATCGCGATAAATAAAAATGTGCCGGGAATGTGCATACTCATGTGTCTATATTTCCGTCACGAACAATACGTACGCCACCTACGTTCTCGAGCTTATGGAGAAGGATGTCTTTTTTTTTCTAACAACCAGATCACTTGTTTAGCCAACATCTAACGACATTGTATGGACATGTTATTTTTTTCATTTCTTACACGCGACGCGTGTTTTGTGCTCGGTATCACCGTAACGACATGAATTCTTTATGTCTCACTGGCTGTAGGAAAAAAAAATCGATTCTATTGTATCTTGTTTAACCGATTGCTACATCGTTAATATAATACGTCTAATAAATCTTCGATGTCACAATAGCAAAAAAAATTGATTACGAATTGACATTTTATTTTTGGCGAATATTTTTATTCGTTAAGCCTTCCTCTAAAAAATCTACATACCTGGAATGCTATAGTGTTCAAAATCACAAGTAGCACCTGGAGAGGCCACTTGGCTTTGTAGGATCGGTGTGCCCAGAGTCGGTGAGCCCCGGCTGTGATTCCAAAGCCGGTGAGTTGATACAATAAAATTGCTGTAATCAAGAAAATGATAATGTTACACGCAAAGGTCTTGCCGTTTGCTCCGATGATCATCAATTCTCATGGAATAACTATCTTGTAAAAAATTACGAGAGATATGACTGATATCTGTCACGGAACGGAAAATTTACTCGTAACACAAATGCCTCGTAACACGCTTATATAGTAACAATCGCGTTGAAAAATCTATTATGATAACAAGTGGTTTCGCTAGATAGTAGATAGGGACAGTGGGAATCTCGTTAATCCATTCATGCGCGTCACTAATTAGATGACGAGGCATTTGGCTACCTTAAGAGAGTCATAGTTACTCCCGCCGTTTACCCGCGCTTGCTTGAATTTCTTCACGTTGACATTCAGAGCACTGGGCAGAAATCACATTGTAACGTAGTAATTCTTATAATAACGTAAACCAATTAGTCTAAATAAAATAAAAAGACTATCAACAGGTGTGTTATAATCTCGTTTGAAAAAGTCGCAAATATATCGAGTATTTTAGCTCATCTAATTAACATCCCGCTAATTGTTCACGCTAAAGAGTTTCGCGTAAGTGCAAAATTAAACAAAATCTACCACGGCGGGTACGTCAACGCGAATGTATCAGCTGAACTCAATCGTGTCGTAAGGGATAATGTGCGATCGATCAACTAATACTTTTATATATCTGTATCCTATAGAGGTAAAGAATCGTATCTCCATTAATTATTATTATGAATTCAGAGAAAATAAGAATTTTAAATAGAGAAACAATATATTTCTTTTTTAAATATAAAATAAAGTAAAGGAAATAAATGAGGCAATCGGAGCCAAGCGCGGTAATCAATGCGCAGACAAATTATAATAATAAATAAATATATTAAAAACAAACGTTTCGACACTTTTTTTGTGACAGCGCCTTTTTATACACTACTTCGTCTCGTATATTCATGTAAATCTTTTTATATCGTTATGAATTTTATGTAACCTCATTCACGCTGAAGATGACACTAAAAGAGTGTCGAATATTTATTTATTATTATAATTTGTCTGCGCATTGATCACCGCGCTTGGCTCCGATTGCCTCATTTATTTCCTTTGATTTTGTCTAGAGAGCCTATACTTCGTTTAATTTAAAATAAAGTAGTAACTTGATTTATTAAATTTTTAATAAAATCATTTAACTGACATGTCTAATAGTACAATTAAATATTAAATAGCCAATAACACGCTGTACCTGGTTTAAAAATTAGGCACTATAAAAATGTTCAATACGACTTTTTCTGAATTTACGAACATTATATCTTAAGGAACTATAGTAATAATAGACATAAGAGATGCTTTTATACCATTATACAATTTAATCTCCTGTTATTAAAGCTCTTGTATTGAAAAATGTATCAACTCCATTTTGACAAAAGCTGGAGATACGATTCTTTACCTCTAAGGTGTAGATATAATTTCTCTATTAAACAAAAATATTATTTCATCGTATAATTTTATTTTATGAGGAAGTAAGAGGTACATTACACCGCGCAATAAAATCGAAACACTTACCGAAAAAGACGGTTGCCCATTTGGCGGACGTGAAGGTGAGATAAGCTCCGTAAAGAGCGCCGAGATGTAGGAACGAGAAAATCACCACGTTCCTCCAAACGATGCTCCTAACATATTTCGGTTTCTCCTTCGACTCCTCGATCAGCTGCGGTTCGGGAAGAGTCTCACCCTCGAAAAGCACCCCCGTCGGTGTGCTCGTTATATTCGGCGCCATCCTTGCGTAAAGCCTGTTTACAGCCAAGTAAAAAAATTTCCATTAATTATATGTTTTATAAAAAATTGTAGTAAGCAATAAATCTTCATTACTGTCATCGCAATTACGACGAATAATTATGTCGTACATATTTTTTATCTCATTAGCGTTATTCATTAACCATCTAGATTTATAATCTTATTTAAATTATTGAATTATTAATATCGCTATTTTGGGTGTTTAATTATTTAGATATATTGCTACATTAAAATAAAAAGAACAAATAAAAACACCTACGCGATTAATATACAAATAATTTCAAATTCAAAGTCTTAAAAGATTATAAAAACAAGACACTAATAAATACGGTATACATATATTATATTTGCAGAATTAAAATTAGCTAAACTTTGATGAAGTCAAATCTAAATTATTCCCAAATGAAAGCGCCGATGTCGCGAGAATAGAACTCCTTTGACGAGGCCGCCGCGACGATAATTATATTTGCACGCACGGCTTATTTGATGAAGCTAACATGGCTCGTGCAATAGCGCCGTAATTATCGATGCTCCCGTAGAGTCAAAAGTTACGAAAGCATTTAGAACGAATGGCAATGACGTGTGACGCAACAGCGATCGATAAAAGACAAAAAGTGTAGCAGCAAACACGAATTTATATTAGGTCAAATACAAAGTGTGTCCCTCTCTCTCTCTCTCTCTCTCTCTCTCTCTCCTACCTACTTGAGTTTATTTACAATTATCGCGACACGCGATTACACGCGCCGAAGACCGACGAACGACGGTTATATCAGCGGAGACACTTTCCAGGTAGTGCATGACCTGGAAACGTAAAGCAACGTCGCGATTACGTCGTTTGTACACGCACGAGCGCGCCGGCTCGTCCGACTAATTGGTAACCGGTGCCCGGAAAGAGAGTGATTCTCTGGAGAAATGACACCTGTAAGACTTTCGCCGCGTCGTCGCGACGAAGCTACCAGCTGTCATCCCGGTTTATCCCAGTTAGAAACTCACGTCGCGAGACCCCGCCGTGGTATACCTGTTTAGGCTCGATTTATCGACGAGCTAGTGAAACTGCGAAGAGCAAATATTCCATTCGCTATTTCTAACATGATAACGGAGTACGACTTCTCTGTATGGAAAATAGACTTTTATCTTTACATTTTTATATTTTATATTTATATTTATAAATAGACTCGAATCGTCTCGCACATATAGATTTAACATCTTTTCTTCATTTTAAACCTTTTGATTATATTAACCACTTTGGACTCGATTTAAATTAAGACACTATAGCAGCTTCCGAGTCACATCGGCTGGCTTGTCGAAAGTCAAAATTGTGCATACGTACGGAGTTCGTATACGCTCGTCGTCGTAATCCTGCAGATCGCCCTGAATTCCGTCAAACGCGCGAGAATGTACGCGCCCGAACCCGACGAACCGCTTATATCCCGCGATCGCGAATATCAGAGTGGAGCAAGATCGCGATGGTGCCGGCGGTGCCCGGCCGAGGACCGTCTATCGACTGGCCAGAGTGCCAGCTGGATCCTCGACCGACGTCCTCCAGGCGCAGGCTTGCGCGGCGCCGGGACGCCGACCAGACGGTATTTTCGTCGACAGTCGCCTGCGCGGGGACGCCGGGTGAACGATCAGCTGATCCTCCGAATAGTCCGGTCATTGGAGTAGAATTGCTATCGAAAACCCGAATCGAAATAACGATTTTGCACGAGACGAAAACAATGTACAAGCAACATAACAATTCGTATAAATTTGAATGCGATTGCGTATGCACGTCTTCAATTAATTTTGAAAAAAAAGAAATGAGAAAGACGTGAGAAAAATAAAAACCTATACTTTGCATAAATTTTCAGATATAATGCTAATTATGCCAATTACGCTAATGTATATTATTGTTAACAAACGTATTTGTTACACTCGATGAGATGTTAATTTATTAGATGTATGAGATCGGCTACATTATTGAAGCAGTTACGTAATTTATAAGCTAAAAGTATTAGAAGTATTATCGCGTTATCGGAATAATTCTTTTAATATTTTTATTGAATGTACAAATAATAAATATGAATCACATTATTTATTAATGTAATTTGTTTAATTTATTGCACTGAGGATAACCTAATGTCAGCCCGAAAGTTGTCAATTTAACTTAATTAAATATTACGACACTAACATCTTGTTGCGGCTCCATGCTCTTTCACTTATTTATTGATTTTAGAAATCACGTTTATATACAATATATTCTCGTGGAAAACACGCTAATAGCTTACAACTGAATGGTTTACTTTTTATTCATTACAATGAAAATGAATGGGAATGCGATAAATGAGTTACGTCGTGTCTCAAAGTGTACGTGAAGAATGATATAACTCATTTATTGCATTGCACATTTATAATCCATTGATCGAAAATAACCCTCATGATTATATAGCGATCGCAGTATTACGATATTTTAGATTATAAACAAGGTTGAGGACGCGGCCTCCAGAGCTCAGTTCGTTCGAGCGAGCACGATCATTGCCAAGGCTGCACAAAGGCTTTCGAGGTCAGCCGCGTTTCTCACGTAGCACATCCATCTAACACACAATGTGATATTATATCACGGCAATAAAAAAAGAATTGATCGCGCGCGCGCGCGCGCTATCATTATATGATTTCTACACATGCATTTTTATCGATCGAATGTGATGTCAGTCAACAACAAAGAAAAACAATATATCGTTTATTTGAATTATTTTCAGAAATTGTTAATGATGTTATTCTTGGAATTATTAGATAAATGAAAGTTTAGCACACAATGAATTCCGTTTAGTATAATTTATATTTAACTTATTTGTCTTATTAGTAAACTTTGATTATAAAAGAATTTATGAAATAATTTAATCATATAACTGCGTATAATTTTTCCAATTTTGTGTTAAACGCGACCTATAAAATTAGAATTAGTTTTAGAATTATTTTTCAATATTAAACGTGCATACGATATACCATGTACAATATAAATGTGATTTGTTGCGGTTTATTAAATGTTGAACTTTATTCATGCGTTTGCGAAATTTAATGAGAATAATCCGCCCGTCTTGCTAAATAATATATGCATAATAAATTACTCGACTTAGCATAATGCGTTACTATTAACAGAAAAAATTGCGATTTAGCTAATAATAGCTGATATTGTCTAATTTAAATTGCAAAAGCAATTCCGATAAAATGTGTTGAAAATGACGTGCGGGTTCTTATTAATATCTTGTTAAAATCTTGCACATTAATACTATCAAATTCGATGCATGTTATTATATGCATAATAATTGACACAAGAAGGAAAATATAATTTAAGAAAAATACACTAGAGAAAAACGAAAAAGTTGAAATATAAAAAACCAAATACGAAACTATAGAACGACATGCATAATGAGCGTAATCTTTAATATGCATTGAGACGTTAGGTATATATAACGTGTTATTCCCGTATCGCGTTCTTACTTGTCCTCACTGTGACGTTCGACAGGAAAAAAGTCAAAAGTACTATAAGAAAACAAGTACTATGAATACAATTAACTGGCTTCTATGCGATATTCGCCACATAATGTTTCATGTTAATGCTGTCAAGTAGTTATTGCATCTACATATTTATACATCACGCACGGCGAAAAATTCATTTACATTGACACTTATCAGTTCTTATCGTCGATTGTATCGGCAGTCACGTGATTTGTTGTCTCCCGTGCATGACAAAAATATATATCGCATTGTTAGACAGTCTATTTTTGCGAAACAGCTAATTCTAGTAGATCTTGACCATGTGCTGATTTCGCATTTTATCTTTATCACCGTTTAAACGATCTGGTATACATATGCGTGTGCATTCATTATCGCTACATGTATATGATACATGTATGTATCATATACGTACTGATCATACATTTATATGATACATACATATACATACGATTGGATCATTTCTCGACCGTAAATTCCGCGATAATTTAGAACCAATTTTTTCTGAAGTCATTTCTTAACACTAGAACTATACCAAGGGGATCAAAATGACTCGTTTGACATTTTTAAATAATTTATTGCTCATTTTTGAAACATCTTAATTTCTGAAATTTTTCCTGATTTTTATTGAAATTACATAGATAATTAATTTTATTAATTTGTTTTCTCTTTTCTTTTCTAAGATTTCTCGGTAGAAATAAATATAGATTAATCTCCGTGTAGTGTTAAATAACACACTCTCGATGATGTATAATAATCTAAATTACGACACAATTTTTTTTAAGTCCTGCTTTTCAAAATAAAACACTTCCGACTTAATAACGGTTATTTTGCAATAGTTGTTACCAAAAAAGACTCGCGAGTCGAATAATTTGTAGCTTTAAGCTTCAGGGTCCAGCTTGAAAAATCTTCCGTTCACCTCAACATCTTCCGAATCATTATGTCTCTTCTTTCTTTTCTCTCTCAGTCTCTCTCAGACATATATAGTTCGTTGAAGATCACGTTATACCGGCTGTTATAGAAGGGATTGGGGAGAATAATAATCGTTGCGTCTGATACGGGTATATGAGTCGACCGTCGGCTCGTACCAGACCTCAGCTGAGACCGTCTGAACCAATGGAATCGCGTCGTACAACTCTCGCCACCTGAGACCGGCGAATGGTGAACGGAGAGAAACAGACCAGACACACCGCGCGCGTTCTACTCTTCCGACAAATATCGACCGCACGTTTTAGCAGTACTGAACTACTGACCACTTGCAGCTTCGCGTTTCTTCAAGGCGAACCTCTTCCGATCATTTAATAATTTAAACAAATTTGTTGGTTATTATTCTTTCATTCAAAGTAATGAATAATTGAACAAACTATCCAATTAATAGATAATTAATTGCTAATTCTCTATTAACGCGCGTAAATAAATCATCCGACAAATCGCGTGATTTCATGGGTTAATTAGCCGGGAGCTTGATAAGATGTGACTCGTAACCGTAATCTCCGTCAGCTGTTTTTTAGATGCGTCGAGTTTCTGCCCCATCTGCTTCATAACATGAACCCAAGTGTAATAGTTCACGTGAGTAATACTCGGGTAATGCTCGCTGACCCTTGCATCAGGCACGCATATCGTACGATCATTATCTCGCGTGATTCACACATACTGCGCCACGTACATATATACGTGGCGCTTGCACTTTATATGATGCCTTTTTATTATTGACTAATAATAAAAAAAGAGTGCTGATGGAACTGCTTGAAGTGAGAAAAATGATATTATGCACCTTAAGGCACATCACATCATTACTTTACTTTATTAAATCAGTCGTTCTTATTTCTTTGTTTCTCCCTTTTTCATTATTTTTGCTTTCTTATAGAGAAAGCTTTGTTTTCGTAATTTTGTTTTTAATTTTTAATGCTAATATGTTTAGAATGTTATAAAACGTCGGAAAATCGAATTTTTTTATGTCCGCGGACGCGCGCGCTTGTGTGTGTGTGTGTGTGTGTGTGTGTGTGTGTGTGTCACGGCTGAGTAACATTTGAAATGGTTCCATTTTAAATATTTAAGTATTTAAAATGGAAATCAATAACGCTAGGAAAATTTATGAGCTTAGATATAGAGCTATATATGCTTAAAAAAAACCATTTACCCATTTTACAAATAATCAAATGTATAGATATTTCCATTTCAAATGTAAAATGGAAATGATTTTCCAAAAACGCATTTAAAATGAAAAATGCAAAATGTCATTTCCATTTTAAATACTTAAATATTTAAAAACATCAATTTTTGAAGTGTCTCAAGTGATTGAAATTCTTTATGGTAATTAAGGTTATATAAAAATGTGTGCAAATTAGAAACTTGCACAATGCTTCCTTATCATTTTTTTTGCTTATAAAGCTTCCTCTATGAGGAAGCCAATCTATTATATGCTAACAATTTTGCTAATTCCTCATAAAAAAAGCTTTATACGTAAGCGAAAAAAATGATGAGGAAGCAAAATATGCAAGTTCCTATTTTTATTTATGACAATTACTCGAAAATATCTTCTCGTTGATCCTTTTCTAGACCTACCGAGTTTTGCAATGTGAACGCTGGAAGGAATCATCGCGTATCATAACAAGCTTTATCCGTGCACGCATCTCACGCGACCACGTGGATACGAGTTGCGTACACGTCGTGCCGGCGATGCGATCGCATTGGTTGATCGCCGCTCGTACGACCGCGCGCTCAGTTATTCCGGTGTACGTCGCCAAGACACACATACTTATACGCGTATCTCTAAATCTCCGCATTAAATCTGGTTTCTAAATCTGGATTAAATTTTTAGATGTAAACTTTTAGCTTCATAAATATCTAAAATATTCTATCGAGGAGCTTATATTAATAATGGAAAGGGTTTTTTTGTAATATCTAATAACATTCGATATGCACGCCGCGCCGGTCGACCGGTAGACTGGCATCCGTATGTGTGAGTACATACACGGATCGCATGCATGAACGGATCACGCGAGTAACGGCTGCTCATCTTGTTTTGCCACTTCCTCGTACGTGCGTATTATATCACGTAAAGCGCTCGATCTGGTCGCACCAGCCGATCACGCACTTACATTGTGACACGCGAAAAAAAAATGGTATTGAAGTAGAAGACCAAATTATTGACATATTAAACACACATTCGTTTATATACGTTTATATTATGTATATACTTTTTTTCATATTTTAACTCTGATAATACTTTAACTTCTTAAAATATTTTATCCTGGTTTCTCCTATTATAAACTTTGAATATAAAATGGAAAAATTTTAACAAAATTGATTTCTTATTCCTTAATTAATATGATAATAGGCAAGTATAATCGTACGCAATACTGGTAACTTTTAAATCGCGTGAATCCTAATTCTGAAAGATAAACAAATTTTTACAAATAAGTTTTTTGTATAAATCTATTATAAAAAATAATCTAAATTTAAGTTCTTTTTAAATCGTGTTATTTAAGAGAAATAAAAATTATTTTACAACATAAATCTGTAATAAAATTGTAAACTGTGTAATAAAATTATTTTACATTATTTAAGATTATCCGTATTGCATATATTAACAAATTTATATTAATTGTATATATGTTTGAGCTGATTAACCCTTGACTGCCAATGACAAGAAGTTTCGTCATTCTGGACTTTGCTCACTGCCGCAAAAATGCATTTTCTCATCATGGAATATTTTGCTAAATTAGAACCGCTAATTTTATCATTGAAGCCAAGTATAACTAGGGGTAAGCTAAACACGATTTTTTAATCCGATTTGCAAAATGTTATTTTTTAGTCTACAACTCACATATACAATATTTATGGAATGTAGATATTTATAGAATTTTGTAGTTGTCTGACAACGCTAAACTGGTTCCGAATAAGATGAATCAGTAACAGAAATATAAAGTATCTTAACATACCTACCAAAAAAACAGAAAATAAAAATATTATTTTGATAAAAAATACAATAATTTGTCATCTATATCTATTAGGCAATATTCTTTTTCTGTTTTACCAATTTGCCGATTTTTGCGTAATCGCGGATTTAGTTAAATATAAATTTAAAGAGAAAACATTCGTTAATCATTTAAAAGTCAAGGTCTCTTGTCTAGATTAAATGTCAATCTTCGTCTGCATACGAGAAAGAAGAATAATCATTATGACACACTGGGTGCTTCCGAAGAAGCGCTCGGGGTTAGATTTTGGTATAGCATATGTTACGTGCACTATACCAAAACCTAACCCCGAGCGCCTCTTCGGAAGCACCCACTATCTCCTGTGTGTGAATCTGAGCTCCTTGTATTTTTCAAACGGTGTCACGCCACATCAAGTCACCCCGGAAACGCGAATGTACGCTTTCGCAGAAGGCATTGCGAAATACATTGCTCGTTTAATGTATACTTTTGTACAAGATCATCTTTACATAACATTTTATTTTTAAACACGAAGCTCCAAATGCTTATTAACAAATAAAACGGACTGATAATTTGCATTTGAATATTATGGTCGTTCTACATTAGTCGTAATCGTAAGAGTCGTAAGAAATTGACCAACCACAGTCTATTATTTTTCGATCGCAAGCAGAATAACAGATTATGGTTGGTGGTTTCTTACGACTCTTACGATTGATGCGACTAATATAGAACGATCATTATGCATAATTAAATTTATGCTAATAAAACAACAGTAGCTCTTATCGAATATTGTTTTCATTGAGATACTACATTTTGTGAAAAAATTTAAAATACTTGAAAACGGAATGAGAATTTTTGCAATTCTGACAAATCAGTTCAAAAACTTAATTGCTATTTTTTATCATTTGTATGAGTAATTTATAACTGAAAATTTAGAGCTTTAAAAAAATGTTTTAGATTGCAAAAGGAATTACATAGATTGAAAGGAGGAATAATGATGCTAATTTGATTGCATTCAAGCAATTTTATAATTGTCAATATTACTTAATTATACTCTTTTCATAAAATTTAATTATCTCTTACATTTAGTGTAACTACTAGTTATTTATCTTATGCATCTTATGCGTCGTAAAAAATTATTCTGCGCAATAAAAAGAATAAGAATAAAAAAAAAATTCCGCATAAAATCAGAGAAGTTGATAAAAGAGGAAAATTAAGTAAATGACTAATGTTTTAAATAGTGTAAATGATAGAAATTACAAATATATTGCGTACAAATTATTACGAAACTATGTTACCGAATTTTGTTATGTACCGACTAAAAAATGCAGCCTACATTGGTTTCAATTTCTTTTATCCTTTATGTATAATTAATAATATTGATATAATGTCGGTGATACGGAACGATCGTGTCCAGCGATTATCCAGACAATTAGCTCCCCAACCCGATCATTCTCCACGGAGCGTGCAACAGGAAACACTTATATGCATCGAAGAGAACGCAATAGGATTATTTCGCAAATATAGAGCTACGCTATTCCTCGCATCGCGACGGAGCATTTCGTAATAAAACTTTACCTGTTATCGAACGCACGCAAAGATCGGACTACCACCTCGTAGCTAAGAAACATTTAGCAAAATAATTCATGTAAGCAATTAAATAGGCAATATCTTTCAGCAATAGTGGAATGATAAAATAACTTTCCTAATTTAATATAATACTTGTAATATTATAATAATTTAATTTAATTGATAAATAAGTAAATTAATAACTCAATAAAAATAATTAAGATATATATATATATTATATATACATATATATATATATATATATATATATATATATATATATATTAATGCATTAACAGGCTCGAGGACTGTTTGAATGTGCCAATGTTAATAATATTCGCGACTTATACGTTTCAATTTAAGGCGTTCTGGATTCATATACGAAAATGTAAACACGCGGCGGTTCAACTAATGGTGTTCATATATCGGGAACAATAACGGTGTATATTGACCAGGAAGCTCAGATCAATTCCTCGAATACGTATAACTGTTCAAGTTACGCATAAATATTTCCCTCTATCTTGATATATGTAATTAAAAGCAGAGCTCGTTCAAATTTTTTGTCACGTCCGTTGTACGCGCTTTGCGTACATACCGCCGTTGATGGTTGCTCGCGGTAATGCCGACATCACGGATATCTTAGCGATCAATATATTATTGGGATCGTTGTAAAGAGTAATGTGTTTTAAGGCAAAAATTGAGTAATACCAGTTGCATAAAGTAATACCTTCCTCGTGCAAAAACACTAAAAACTACTGACAAATAGTTGTAATCATCATTACTTAAAAAATCGATACTGACGCTGAAGAGAGACGGTTCGGAAATGTAACGAAATATCTCGAGTCATTGGATAATATTCTCCGAGTGATGAATACACAATTTTTTTACGCGCGTGAATCGTCGCTCCTCTCACGATCATCTGGCTTCTAGAATTTCGCTTCTAATTAAACGAGACATTGTAGATACTTTGTTCCGTAAGCCGAAGACATATGTATACATGGAATTATGCCTATGTGGAAAACCACCTACTCATACTCTTTTTTTCTCTCTCTCTCTCTCTCGAGAGAGAAATATCCTTAATAACAAAGGGATTATTCAACCACAATCAGGGCTGATAACGCGTGGGCAGGAAAAGAGCAACCTTTTGCATTAAAAACTACGAGATTCCCTTGGTAAGTGCGTCACGTTGCTGTATCGATGTATCTTTTAACCCTGTACGCAATGCTATATTTGACTTCTTTTTTTCTATCATGTGGGAATAATGAGTGTGTATTACAGTTTGTATTATTCCTACAGTGACCATATTTTCTGTATATCTAAATAATAATAAATCTAAAGGACAGCTACTTATTGAAATATAAAGGACTATATCCTTTATAATAAAAGATGTATAGTCACGGTAATTATATTCCCTGTATTCTAACTTTCGAAGAAACCGCATTTTTTTGAAGAAAAATATACATTTTGTTTTGAAATAGTCTTGTTGAAAACTTTCTTTTTCTTGAAGATATATTTCTTAGTTATAACGCATAGTATCCGAATCATAATTAAATAAAAGTAGATTGACCTTATATAAGTAATATCTCAATGACATAAAAACAAAATTCATGAAAATACAAATACGAAACAAACACAGAGCATGAATGTTTTTTATCTGTACTTGTCCTATCAGCGTGCAAATATTAAACTGAAAGAGGAGAATTTGTTCCGATTTCAATATAAGTAGCGTTATAATTTTGTGAATATTCTTCAATATCTCCCAGAATAATAAAATTCTTCAATTAAATTTTGATAGTCAATAATCCATTAAATCTGTATTTTATTAAACGCGTAAAAGTCACGGTGCGGTCACGCTTCGCGTGTACTTGGAGTGTCTCTTGATGTTGTCAAAAACGAAGGCGCGATTTCTGTCACATTGGAGGAGAGGGACGAAAACCGGCAGCGATTGCCGTTATAGGGTAGTCGAAGGGTTCATCGTGAATAAAATAAAGGAATCACATCGACCTACCTTCGTAAGCTTTTACGACCGGTTGCGTCCTGGAGACCAGCGGTGGATTATTTCTCTGGCTGGGCTGACAAATGTGGAAGACAGAAAGACGTGAGCTTCTCGTGCGACTCTGTTGTGTTCTCAATCAGGGACTTTGTCGTTGACAGGCTTTACCGTACCGTCGGCAGATGAGCAACGATCGGCGTCGGCAAAAGAACTGAGAGACCGGCACCATGCGTGAGAGTTAAATATTATTCGCGATGCTTGAAGAGAGACAGAGACTGCCGGCGATGTTGGTGGCACCATCACGTGCTCGCATGGCAAATCACGGAGACCAACGTGCAGCACGTGATATTGTCATGCAGGTCCGCGTGCGCAGGTCCGAAGGTGCGTTATGCGTGAATCCGGTGAATCACGATTTATTTATTATGAATGAAATATACGATCAATTAATGTTTATTATTATTATATTAAGACAAAAAAAGGGATTAATTTGTGAATCAAAATTTATAAGAGAGGTAATAGATTTTGATGGAGATAATAGACTAAATGCGCTTGTTAACGCGTGTAGAATAATTTCGCAATTCTCTATACTATTGAGAAAAGTGAGAAATTAATATCGCGAAAAAGAACATCTCAGATAAAGATTGAAAAAGCTTTCTATTTTTCCAGACAGGCATATATTTACTGTGTCTGAGAGTATCGATTCTGTTCGCAACATACAACATATATTTTGAGAGATAATTTTGTAATCATATTTATTTAAACTGAAATTTATTTAAATTTAATGTTGAGTATTTAAATAACTTGTTAGCATTTTATTTTAAATATGATTTAGGACCATAAGTCGACAAATTTTCTGAGATTTATTGTAGTTCTTAAGGTTAATATTTTGTGAACTACTCTGTAAGTTGGACGTTGGACACCGCACAATTTGTACGCCCTGCATCGCCGTTGAAAATTTCCTTTTTTCTTCCTCTTACAATTTTTTTTTAGTACTGCCTCTTAAAAGAAATCGTAGAAGAATGACATAGCGTAAAACAAACAGGACTATTTAATTAGTTATTCAACGATGGATCATGAAATAAGTAAATTTACCCGGAAGGTCAGTAAAATGTTAATGATACTGCATTTACAATTGATTACATTGCAATAAAAAATTATTTTTTTTTCGAGTACAGGAATGAGAATAATTATTTCTTATAGTTTTTGGGCGCTGAATATGATCCCGTTTGTCAAATTGTTCTATTACGTCACAGTTTTAAGAAAGTTGTAGTTAAATTTGCTAAAGAGGGAAATTTTAGTGTATTTTGATATATTACAACTACGATATATAACTTATTAAAGAAGTTTTATTGCAATTAAAATTAAGTATTAAGACTTTCAGCCTTTAAAAGGAATTTACTGTGTCAATTATGGTTAAAATGATATTGATGATTAATGTAGAGCGTGAATGTTGCGATTATTAAGGATCTATTCTTTAATTATGTTCTTCAAACTTAAGAGTTTTTTAGATTGCTGAATACTAATAACTGGGGGTCGATTATGTACTTTGAAACGAGCTGAAAATTACAAAAGTAACGAAATTTAATGAATTAGAGTATCTACGATTTCATTAAATTTGAAATCTAGTAAATCTGTTCACTTTTGTTTCAATTTTCACCTTGTTTCAAGATATGTAATCGACCCTCTGATTAGTATTCAGCAATCCAAAAAACTCTTAAGTTTGAAGAACATAATTAAAGAATAGATCCTTAATAATCGCAACTTTCACGCTCTACATTAATCATCAATGTCTTTTTAACCATAATCTATACAATCCTTTTTAAGGGCAAAATAAGGTTCTAATAATATACTTAATCTTGATCACAATAAAACTTGTCCAACACGTCACATATCATAATTATAATAACCCAAAATACATTGAAATAGGTCTTTTTGTAACTTTAACTGCAAATTTCTCAAAATGATAGAGTGACGTGATAGAGCAATTGGGTAAACGGGATTGTATTCAGCGTTCAAAAAGTTATAAAAAATTATTATTCTCATTCTTGTGCATTTATACACATAAATAAATTTTTGTTATATTGTAACGTTTATTCTTCAACTAGCGTTACAACGACTAGTTCATAATGTATTACAATGTGTTAATAACTGGTTTAGACTTCAATTTAGCCTTATGTATATGTATATTATTCTTTCTTATATGTATATTAATTATATTAATAGATTTACTATTAAGATTAATTATTTATTAATTGATCATTTATTAGCTTATAATAACAAGGCGATAAGTAAATTAATTAAATTAATTAATTAATTAATTAATTAATTTTTTCTAACACAAGGGTCAAAGAAACATTTGCTAAGACTAAAGGATGTTGTTTACAAATTTCTTATTTAAGGGATTAATAAGGGATTAATATTTAATAAAGTTTTTATTTTTTCTGATAATGTTAACTTCTAACAACAAAAATTATTTATTACTGGAGCATAATATACATCAATAATCATAAAAGAAAAATAAATATCCCAGGTAACAATATGACATCTAAAGACGTCTTAATGACATTTATAAACGTCGTTAAGACGGAATTAATATATCATTTGACATCACTCTGCTACCTGGGATGATTTCGCTTTATATAAATACAAGCCTTAAAAAACACCTTTAAAAAATTGCACGTTTCTTAAATACTATTATATACATAATAAAATATGAAATTTATAATACGTCAAGTGGCTATTGCTAAAGAATGTTTAATAATAGGAGAACATATGTTTAAATAGAAGCAAGTATATGGAAGCAAGTACATGAAAGCAGACTTTCTAGATAATTTAATAATGTATTAGCATAAAATGCGAATAATAATAATTTAACATGATTAATGGTGGCGTGATTTTCGCAGATAAGATTAAAGTACCGTTTCGCGGAAAGTGCGTCTAATAAAAAAAAATTGTAATAGGACTTCGCATCTTGACACTGGACTTTTTATCGCATAAACTTGCTCGCACGATGATATTGCATAATTCTTATATTATTTATATCAGATCATAGTTTTTAAATAGAAAAATTAAAATTATCTTATCTATATGTACAGTTTCTCTCAAATAAAATATTCAGTAATACGACACATTGATGACACACAATTTTTTTTTAAATATGAATAAACAACATTAGGAAGAAATAATTTGGAAAATCATATAAACATAAAACAATAAAAATAGTTTTAATGCATTTAATAAGTGTTTTAATGAAATTAATAAGTTTTAAAAATTACAGTGTCAGTTTTATATTTAATCATTGTTGCAAAAAAATAAAATTAAATAAATAAATGTGTATGTACATATATATACATTTTTTTAATTTGTCACGCCCGTAACCTATCTGTCTACTACTAAATTATTTTATAAAAGTTTTTAAATTTAAAATTTTTTATATTTTAAAATTAGCAATGTCAAACACACACACACATACGAGAACTTATAAAATTTGAAAAGGTATTGAAATAAATACATGATTCTTTCCAGTTCTATTTCTGCATACGACGATGTTTCAAGTGCAATTTCCATTTCGGCACTTTCCAATGTTTTTTGTTTATTTTTTTTATCTCGAATCTCGAATCTCGAATATTAATATCGTAGAAGGATGAATAGCACTTTTTTAATTGATACGTCATAATGTTTGAAAATTTATGTGACTTTTGAACTTGTCTCACGTGAGCGCAGCCTGCAATCGCGCGACACGCAAAATCGATCGTGTGTCATTGGCTACAGTAATCAGACTGTGTAATAGATTATTCGGCTAAAGTTCAGACGTGTTCGAAGTCCGTGATTGGAATGGCAAATACTGACAGTTATATCCTGATGCGAATACGCCGTATTCATTGACACGCTTAAACATATAAACACACGCAATTTACGCATATAATGCAATTATTTTTTTACGGCTGTAATTAATTTCCACATTAAATAATTTTCATTTATCTATAATCACGAAATACACATATCTTACTTTTTAACATAATAATAATAAATATTACGAGTCACTTTGAATATTCTTGCAATGTTAAGTAATAAATAAAGAAAAGAAATATATCGACGATTAGTAGCATTTGATGTATTTTTTATTATACAAAAGAAAAGCTAAAAGAAAAGGTTTAAACAGTGAAAGCGTCAGCTTGTCCGATTTACCGAATTTTCTGTAGTAAAAATGTCGAATTATTAAGTTTCTAAATGTCAATATTATTTTTAAATTTTCTTATTGAAAGAATTTGCAAGATTGTATTCGATCATAAGAAGTGTGAGAATTAAAGGATTAATTAAGATCCAATCCTGCATGTGCGATAAGATTGTTTATGTTGCTTAGTATTTTTATATCACAAACATTGTGAGTAATGCTATCAACATTCAACTCACTTGTCAAGTGAATTTGGTATGTGATTTCTTCCGTCAGAGTCTATTTGATATTATTGCGACATTAATAAAGATTTCCGATGCCGTTCAGGAAAAATGAGTTAATACCGGCATATTAATATCATCGGATAGTACTTATTTGATTCCCACGAATGACATTATGACGTATTTTTTCCGGTTGATCTTAGGCCTAAAATTTTAAGTCAATTGACTCATTCTTTGTCAATTTCCTGATTCTAAGTTAAAGTGTCTTCATTTTAATTGAATAATGAGTCACCAATTGCTAATCTAAATTCTTGTCATATTAAACATATTATGTAATGATATAAAATGTGTAAAAATTTGAAAAAATGTATAAATGTTATTTATTAAGTGAAAATTAATCAAAGTATAAAAATGAAAATATTAAAATGCATAAATGTTATTAAAAATTATGTATTCTAGGTACGTAAAACATACACTGCTAATAAAAATTAGGGGATTACTTTGTCAGTAAATTTTTGCTTATTTTTAAACTGTAATTACTCAGCAAATAATTAACGTAAAAAAAAGTTTAAAAAAAGGTTTCACAGGGCAAACTCTCTATGTATGTGAGTATATGTAGAGGTTCTTTTTTTTTTTAGTAAGAAGTGCTGTCATCTCTTCACCGTATTATCTCGCGCAATGTTTATGTCATATTGATGCATTTTTTTACATCAGATTGAGAAATTTCATTCCAAATTTAACGCCTCTTCAATCTGATGTAAAAAAAAATGCATCAATATGAGATTAAGATTGCGCGATACGCATGATATGGCGAAAAAATGCCAACACTTCTTACTAAAAAAAGAAACGTTACATATACACACATATACATGTACACTCCATATACACATACATCCGATGATGTGCAAAATCCGACCGAGCAACCTTTCCGTGGTGCACATCAGGTTACGCAAATGCCGGCAGTATCGTGCTAAAATCGTAAAAAAACAGGAGTTACTTTAAATTGCGATATCTCGCTAAATAATCGGTGTAGAACAAAGTTTTTTTTTATTTGAAAGAGCAAAGTCCGTACTTTGAGATGGTATATATCAATGATCGTCAATTTTTTTTGTTAGGCGGTGGAAGACGGCATATTTCAAGATTTTGGATATCACAAATACGTCCTTATTCAAAGCTGACCACGACTTTGAGTATTAACCTAAGTAAAAATTGAACAAAAGCATTTTATAGTAGAGAGTTTGCCCTGTAAAACCTTTTTTTGAACTTCTTTTTACGTTAATTATTCGCTGAGTAATTACAGTTTAAAAATCGGTAAAAATTTACTGACAAAAAGTGATCCCTTAATTTTTTTAGCAGTGTATATATATATATATATATATATATATATATATATATATATATTTACAATTTTAATAGAATCTGTTTTCTCTTTTAAATTCATTTTTAACCTTTGTTGTGCACTGGGGGTAGAAAATACCCCAGCGTATTTTCAAACGCGTTTTTCTAATACGTATACAATGCGAATCGGGACCTGTGCTGCCATTTACCTGTAGTCTAGGAATAACACTTCAAGATCCTATACATAGTTTTGCCCGCCCGGCTTTAGTCTGCTCTTGGCAGTGGTGAGAAGTAAAACAAAAGTAAATAGTAAATATACTTTTTTCAACTCCGCTATAAATTAATATTTTTCCTTGAAAGTGTAGTATTTCAAGAAAGTAATCCCGCAAAAATTATTAAAAAATATTAAAAATTAAATTTTTTATGCATTTTTTAGTGAAAAAGTCCATTTTTCGGTTTTTTTAGTTAACATCATTTATAGTTATTTTATGTTGCAAAATATTAATGAAACCTATTAGACCGTATTTTGGAAGCTTTGAACAATAGCCAGCAATTGTGTTTGAGTCAAAATAACGAATTGTACGTCTGTAATAAACGTTTTAAGTGATTGGGGTATGAAATACCCCCTGTGCATAATACGTAATTTCGAAGAGGTGTGCACAACAAAGGTTAAGAATGACGACTCATTAATTAAAGGTTCTTCTAAATATATTTTGGATTATTACTCTGTAATACTTTATTGAAAAACTGTTGTATAAAATTGTTTTAATAATATAAAATAATTGTGCAACATGAATGTATTGATTTCCGTAAGAAGAATGTTTAGGTGAATAATTAAGTGTTAATTAAGATTTCATAATTTTAAAAATATTTTTCAAAAAAAATGTTGAAATCGGAAAATTGTAAACAACTAAATGAAAAGCTAAATAAAAAGAGAAAATATTATAAATATCTTAAAAAATTATACATTTTTAAACCCACCAATATAATAGAAGATATTTAAATATATTTAATATTTAATTAAAATAAAAAAATATTAATAAAAAACTTGGCATTGGTAGACCAAATACGGCCGAAATTAACGAATAAATATGATAAGCATGTACGATACTTACGTGTGTGTGTGTGTGATGTGTTTTATGTTTAGGTCTAAATTAAAAACATTATGTGTTTTCATTATCTTGATTGTCTTGCTATGTTCCAAAATCTAGCGCCAAGTTTTTTGCGTTAAATATTTTTTATTTCAATTAAAAATTACATACATTTAAATATTTTCTATTATTTTGGTAGGTTTAAAAATGTATAATTTTTTAAAAAACATTTATCATATTTCTTCTTTTATCCTCTATTTTCTCGAATATCTTTTCTTTTTCCGCCGAACGCAGCTATAGTGAGTTATCTAAAGGCTGATCTACAATGTGCTCTTTGTTTTCTGTTTTTTGCTCCTTTTTGCGACTATCTCGTATTTCGCAATTCCGTCGCGTAACGTGATGTTTCTTGTCTCTTCTGAAGTTCGTCAATTTTTATCTTGGGCGACAGAGAACAAAAAACATCGCGTTACGCGACGCAATTGCGAAATACGGGATAGTCGCAAACAGGTTAAGAGCAAAAACCAGGAAGCAAAGAGCACAGTGATAGAAAGAAATATAAAATAATTTTCTTTTTGGCCTGACTTATCGGCCTGATTTACTTGCTGGGTCGATAATAACGCGCGCATGGTTTATCAGAAATATTGCTTCACACATATTATATTATAGATATGGTAAAGACGCTAAAAATATTCCCAATTTCTTTCGATGCAGCACCAGCGAGAAACCTTGTTTGCTAGCATAGTGTCGAAAAATTGTAAATAACGTTTTATGAGAGAGCGATAATGATAACGTATCTTAATGTGTAAAATATTTACATTTCGGACTTTGCATCGCAATATCTCCGCTCGTAGGACACGTATAATTGATGAAAAATAAAAACACTTTTATTATATAATTTGAACCCAATAAACTATCGATTGAGCTTACTCAGAACTTGATCATAGTTTAGCCGTTATTGAAATCCAATAATCTAAAGATTTCTGAGCTCGTCAGCTCGCGTATAGATACACAGTCTATGTCTGCTCGCTGCGCCTACACTTGCAAAATACACTACCATATCTCTTCCGGATAGTACTATGTCCAAAATCAGGACATAAAATGTCTTAAAGACATTAAGACATATTTTAAACAGCATATCATAAGACGTCTTAAAGATGTTTTGAAGGGCTTAAGCAGAATGGCTGTCTTGGCAGTGTTTTATGCCTTAAGTCTTTGTCTTATGTAACGCACAATACTGTCAACCTTTCTAATTTTGTTTTCCCTATATCTGTCTTTGTCTTACGAAATGACATCTGTCCTTTTTTTCGATTGCTTGCCATCTCTCGCAAGATCCGGCAACTACTGTTGCTACTCTTCTTGTCATTTGCATCCGTATTTGCATTACTAAAATAATTTTTCGATGGATCTTTTTTTGTACGCATTGAATCATTACTTCTACTTGCACGATATTATTCCTACATGTTTTCCCAAGGGCAGATGATAAAAATTATGTATGTATAAACTGCAGAATTTTTGTTTTAAGCAAATATTGTCGTCAGGTAACAGCTGCGTATGTGCCCAAATAAGTAATATTTTTAATTTTTTGGTGTTTTTGATATAAAATCGCGTTTTCTACCCTAGATTTTTGTGCGTACTTTAATTCTAGACCAAAAACTTGCAATTCTGTAAAGCCAATTAAAAGATCCATCGAAAAACGATAATGTCGGTAAATCATACGGCTGCAGGATCCCCTTAAGGCCTAAGACTGTCCCGATTTTGGACATAAGATAGACATACGTGCTGTCTGAGCTTGATTTCAATTGATAATGTCACAGTCGATAATGTAAATATCTGCATGTTTCAAAAAATCTTACCAAAAAAAAAAAACAACTTTTAGACGTCTATTCAGAAAGTCTTGAAGACGTTTTTAAGACGTCTTTTGGTAAAGTCTGAACCCTAGGTTACTATACCCTTGAATCTGAAAGACCCGAACAAATATTTTCATCAGTTGGTATTCAGGTAAATAGTGGTTTTTTTCACAACACCTCCACGGAAAGTTGAACATTTTCGTAAAGGTGTTGTGAAAAATATCGTATGCACCACGGGTCGAACGCTTTTTCAGACTTGTGTGATTGCCGCCCGAGTCTTCATCGGCCCGAGCCCGTCTGATAAACGCAGCTTTCTCCCCTTGGTGATATACTATTTTACTTTGCTGGGGGGAAGGAGATAGAGTTTTGACTCTCCTGAAGTAACAGCTGTAACGCCAATATATATGTATAGCCAAATTTTCTTTTAATTCTCAGAATTGAGAAGAATTCAGTAGAAATAAATATAGATTAATCTCCGATAGTTTTAATATTAATTTCAATTAATTAAAAATAAGTTAATAATTACGATATAGGCGAAACATGCTGTTGCAATATACTATTGTAACATGATGTATTCATATTAATTCTCTTCAAAACCACCTGAAATCAAGGGAATGATGAAAAAGGCAATATTTTATTATTATTTAATTATCAATTATCAAATAGTTAATAAAAAAATATTGCATTCTTAAAAAAAATAAAAACATATAATAAGTTTACGTTATATTAATAAACGCATATAAATTATCTGAATCATAATTGTTCGCATTTGTCATTAAGTTTGAGGAATTCTCTATCGTGAGGCTAAGACAACTCTAATTGTAAATCATTTTTGTCATTCAATTTTACTGGCTGGATATGGCACGGCACTCCATAAGGGATAGCTCCCGTCACCCTTTTTCATTGCGATAGTCTTCACGAGCTCCTGCGATGGTTGTTTGAGATCGTACGCCCATCCGATCATCGCGTATAAATCGATGAATAATGTGGTAATATTATATTTGAAATAGCTGCCAAACTCGGAAGCCTTGTAATCCCACGGGAAGACATGATGATAATTGTGCCATCCTTCGCCGCCCGTCATAATGTTGACCCATCGGTTCTGTGTTGGATTCATGTGTCTGCCGTTAAAACAAATAAAGTTATTTGAGGTGACACAGAATAACGAAAGCTCGGAGATTTCTTCCGATCATATTGTTATATACGAATAACTGTGCATAATTTGTATTTTATAATGACTAATCTGCTTACGCATCGTATGGCTTTGAGCCCCAGATATGAGCCGCACTGTTAACAGTCCACGCACAATTTAAAAAAAATATATAACGAAGAATAATCTGCGACACAAAGGCTCTATACCAAGTCTCATTCCATCCATACACAGGCACCATCGCCGGAAGCAGGAAGGCGAAGATAAATTTGAGTATCGAGTGATATCTGCGAAATATCATAAATTAATTACGATATGCAGTTTTTTTTATATTACATAACTACACATTATATCGTATATCTTGCGAGAAAATCTACAAATAACACAATGTCAAGAAATCGGAATACGTCATCATGACGTCCTAATGACATCGTATGATATGACGTCATGTGTCCCGATTTCTGACATTGTGTTGTCTAGGTATGTATAAAAAAAAAAGGTTTTCTAAAATAGTGCAGCAGAAAGATATTGGAATAATAAATACACGTTTTCAAGATAAATCAAATAAGTGCGAATAAATTTCCTCTTGTTTTCTTTGGTTCTTTTTTTAATATGAAAGCATCTTGCGTAAATAATTATTCATTCTCTGCGCAGATTTATACTTGTAACCAAATGCGGCGATAGGATCGGCCAATATATCGTTCATATCCATCTCAAGACCCCTTTGGATCACCTCCGGATGTTTCTTTATCATCAACCAGCCTACGTGAGAGAAAAAGAATCCTCGTTTACTATTGTGCGGATCTGCGTCCGTATCCGTATATTTGTGATGCACCCGATGATCTCGCACCCACTCATAAAGGTTGTTCTGAGAAAAAAAAGATAATTGTAAAGAAAAATTCTTCCATCTTACAAAACACGAAATGGTAATTATAAACGTTCGATTACCATGCCGGCTGAAGTGTAGCAAATGACAAGTATAATTTTAAGCGGCCACTTTGCCTTGTAAGATCGGTGGGTCCATAATCGATGAGCACCAGCGGTGACGCCTAATCCTCCCATTATATTCATAATATATACTTAAAATAAAGAAAAATTAGCACACTTTAATAACATTTGTCATGCTCAGGAAAACGCATAAGAATAATTAACGTATATTTCGCGATTGTACAAGCAGCACCGATTATTATCGATGGTACAATTAATCATTATTCATAATATTTTGTTGTCAATGCCATGGATTTTGTTGACTGTAAAACTAGAGTCTTTCGAAAATATAATTATAATTTACTTTTATGTTATATTTTGTTATAAGTTTTTTCATCAGAGTATTAAAAAGAATCAAATTAACAAACAAATTTTTTTACTGATACTCACTCCAAGCGGTTGTCTTCAGATTTTCGAGAAATTGAAATGTAAAACAGGCATAGACGAAGTATAAATGAAAAAGACTAATAGATATGATATTAAACCACTTCAGATCCGTTTTGAACCAGCCTTTCGTCTTTGTATAAATTTTAGTTCCATTCCATGTGCCATTTTCATTGTCTGTATTTATCGTCATAGTAGCTGAAGATTCCTTTTTCTGGAAATCTTTCTCGAATTTTTTTGATATCGTGCTTGAAATATTTGGTGCCATCTTTGCGGATTGCTGGACCGAATCCAAAAAATCGGTTTTACGCTACCAACAAACAGCAGGTTATCATCTTCTCTCTTTAAATCAGACGACTGAAGATTAAAGAACGATGCTGAAATAGGGCCAAAATTTGCCTGTAAAGAAAACGTATGAAATTGATCAAGCTTTATATTTTTAGGCCTGCTAAATACGTAAAACTTAAAATTGTCCAAACTGCAGGGAAATTTGTGAAAATGCAATTTTATGTTTAGGGAAAGCTCGTTTTGCAACGAATAATTTTTAATGAACAAATGGCAATTGTGAACGAAAGAAGTCTTTTTTATTGATATTTTTGACTGAGAGAGAGAGAGAGAGAGAGAGAGAAGGGTCTGCAACCGTTCATTTTCGAAATTTTGCATTTTTATTTAGTTTTATGCTTTGCAAAGCTCACGCTGCGTTTCCTACTTTTTTCAATGTTTGCTGTGTTACATCTCGCGTATACATTTTTCTTCTCTTACTGTAGGAATGTAGTAAGGCGATAGAGCAGAGAAACGCAACTAAATTTTTTGACAGAATAAATGTGAAATTTGAAGTTATACCGCGGACCGCAGCAGCTAAAAATTTAGAATATATTATATTTTTTATATTTTATATTAAATATATTTATATTTTTGCCTTCTTATATAGCGTTACCTAGGGATCACCACGTAGAGGTGAAGCAAGACAAATCCTTTTATTTTTTGCTTTTTTTACTTTCTTGTTTTTTTAATATGTTTTTTATTAATAAATCAATGAGATCGAGATTCTGGCTGCATTTTGATATTCACTATCAGTACTGAAAATCTATATTTTTCTATATTTTACGTCACGTATACTTACTATAGACATTCAGTACTGACAGTTGCTAACTGCAGTAAATACCGAAATGCAGCCTCTGTTAACTTCGCAACAAGAGCAGTTGACGAGCAATTGTGGACGTGGTCGAGACCTCGGGACCCCGATTGCAATATCGCATTACTGATAAAGGTAAAAAACAATTCAGCGCTTTATAATTTAGTTTATTTTTCATTTGTTCTGCGAGTCAAACTTGGACGTCGCGAGCCGCGTATTCCCCCTACGATAGAGTATATATGTATATACCTACGCGAATATAAGTATCTTTAATGAGTATTATAATACTCTACGCGCAATGAAAATACAGTGATTTACGCAGTCTTACGCTAGAGCTGCGTTCTAAGTAATAAATAATACATTGGCTCATATTCTCAACACTTTCTTTTATCTTTTATCAATAAAAGAGAGTTGAGAACATGGGCCCTTGACCCTCACTATAAATGTTTAGAATGCTATCAGCTTGGTTGTGTTTGGTTAATTGCATCGATCTCATATCTGTTTTTAAACAAAGTTAATTTTTATAACATCTACTTTTCCAAAATATATATACTCTGATTTGTTATGTACTTGGGGTATTTTTTTTATTTTGTAAATACTTTTTGTTAGGATAATAAATATTTGTAAGTAACATAAAAACAAAATTTATAGAAATACAAAACAAGCATGGAGCATGAATAATTTTTATTCATACTTGTTCTATTGCGGAGGACAAATATTAAAAGGTATTTATTCCGATTTCAATGAATAATGAATTAATATCGTGAATATTTTTCAATATCTCGAATAACTCAGAGCAATGAAACTCTTTAATTAAATAGTCAATTAAATCTGTCTGTGCTTTAGTAATTTGTCAAAAACAAAGACGCAATTGCTGTCACAATGGGGAGAAAGACGAAAACTGGCAGCTATAGGGTTGAGACGCTAATCGTGAATAAAGAATTAGATCGATTTACCTCTTCGTAAGCTCTTGCGACTGATTTCGTTGTGGAGACCGGCGGTGGATTATTTCTCTCGCCGAGATGACAAATGTAGAAAATAGAAGACGCGAATCTCTCGTTGCAAGTGTTAGTCTTTTCAGTAGAGACTTCGTCGTTGGCAGGCTTTACCGTCGGTAAGTGGACAACGATCGACGTCGACAAAAGAACTGAGAGACGCATCATGCGTGGGAGTTAAATATTATTGACAATGCTTGAAGAGAAAGAGATTGCCAGCGATGTTGATGACACCGTCACACTGCTTGCATGGCAAATCAACAAGACCGACGAGCAGCACATGATATTCTTATAAAAGTTTACGTGCAGGTCCGAAGTGCGTTATCGTGACTGATTTATTATGAACGAAATATGATTATAATTACTGTTTACCATTATATAAAACATTATATTAAGACGAAAAAAGAGATTGCTTAATTTGTTGAACAAAATTCATAAAAGAAATAATGGATTGATGGTCCAATAGACAGCGAAATGTGCTTATTAACGCATAGAATAATTGCGCAATTCTAGCATTTATAAGTGAGAAATTAATATCGCGAAAAAGAGTATCTCAGGTATATAGATTGAAGAAGCTTTCTATTTTCCAGGCATGTATCTTTACTAGTTTGAGTATCGATACTGTTCGCAACGCACAATATGTTTTGAGAGATAATCTCGCAAACATATTTATTTAAACTGAAATTTATTTAAATTTATTGTTGTGTACTTAAAAAACGTGTTAGCATTTTATATTCTAAATATGATTTAAGGCCACGAGTCGAAAAATTTGTTGCATGGGATTCAATGTGATTCTTAAAGTCAACATTTTGCCAACCAGAGTTATACTCTAAATAAGTTGGGCACCAAACAATTTTTATGATCTGCATCGCCGTTGAAAATTCCCTTTTTCTTTCTTTTATAATTCTTTTTAGTACTACATCTTCAAACCAATCGTAGAAAAATGACGTGGCACAAAACAGATAGGGCTATCCATTTAGTCGTCCAACGATGGATGGTAAAACCGGTAAACCTACACGAACGGTCTAATAATAATAAGTGATATCGAATTTACAATTAATTACATACATACATACATATATATATATATATATATATATATATATATATATATATATATATATATATACATATATATTAGAGTGTCATTTTGGGGTAACTTTTTTTTCATTTCACGAATAGCATATATACTTCCAGGAAGGTAAAATAAGATATCTGTTAAATTTTTAGCCCTTAATATTAATATTGCCTTGTACTTTCAAGTAGGAAAAAAATTAAACCATATAACTGGCCCGTAAAATTAATAAGTATCTACCATTTCTTGCTACCTATTACGATACGGTATTTTAACAACACTGTACGTACAGTTTTTTAATATATTAATAAAATAAAATAAATATCAGCAAAATATTTTTAAATTCTAATAATTTTTTTATATCGAAAGCTTGAAAAACGTTAATTTAGTTTAAATAATTACAATTTTAATTTCTCAGAAACTAGACATTTCCGTAACTTCGTACTAGTGGTTTCGATCACATTTAGTAAGTATATAATATTACATACCTGTAAAATTTCATCAAAATTGGCAGTCTTCTAACGTCTTATCATAATATATAATTAATAAATTATTTTCTCAACTAAATCTAAATTTTTTATTTATAATACATTATTATTAATTTTCCAGTTTTTATAGCTTTTAATGTAAATATATAAATTTTTTACTGTTGGTAATAAAATACTGATTTAGTAAGATGAAACGTTTAGGATTGTGCCGTAAACTTTAAGATTGTATCTAAATAGATACTATTTAGGTATTGTTTACGTCATGTTTACACGAATCTTTTTCATGTAAGCAATAAAACCAATGTAAATTGTTATAAATTATTATAAATTGTATGATTGATTGATTGATTATTTTAAACTGTATTTTGCCAAACAATTCTACAGAAATAAAGGGTAATTTTAAACTAAATTAAATTAGATGCAATCCAACGTTAATTTATTTATTAACTGTACAAATATAACAGACGCATAATATTAATATATATAAATATTATTATTTACGTTGATCTCTCTATGAGGTTTTAAACGATAAAAAGCAGTAGGCATTATTTAAGCTCACTGTAGCAACGCACAATATGCATAAAGTTTATTTCTCTGACGTCTTAAAAATTATCAATCCAAGCTAAATAATAGCGTCATGAAAATAAAATTGCGACAAAGTACAAGATTATAAAAACCGATGTTGCTGACAAAATATAAATTTTCGATGATCCTCTCCATAGATTACTCATGTTTTACATAAATATATCAAACAATGTAGTTTACATTGTACATACATAGGTAGTTGTAATTCATTATAGTTTATGCGTCTTTAACATATATCCGTTGTTTAATCCGATTCCGGCCTCGGTATTTCAGACATTATGGGATGGGTCCCGTCACCTGTCTTCAGTATGACATTTTTTATGAGATCCGCGGACGGGTACTTAAGATCATAAGCTAGTCCTAATTTCGCGCAAGTATCAATGAAGAAGGTGGTGTAATTGAATGCGTTATTTCCCTTCTCCGACGACCTGTAATCCCACGGGAACACGTGATGGAAATTGTGATAGCCTTCTCCTACTGTTACGAAGTTAACAAAATTGTTGTCTGACGGTCTTATATTCCTAAAAGCAGAAACTGTGTCATTAAATGAATATCTCTCATAATAAAAGTAAACATAAATACTGCTTATAATTATATAAAAAATCTCAGACTGTGCGTATGTCTAAAAGACGTCGAAAAAACATCTTTACGATATCATTTAGACATACGTGCTGCCTGGAATTGAGATCACTAAGTATGCATTCACATATCCTCACGAAGATGTTAATTATATTTCAATATTTTGTTACAAGAAAATTATCTGCTAATAAATAAATACGTTAAAATCATAAATATTTATGATTTACTTTTGCCACGCGTGGATGTAACTCTATAAAAATGCAAATTGTAAATTGTATCGCGATTAGGTATATATTTAAATTACGTACTTGTTGTATGGTTTAGTGCCCCATGCATGAGCAATGCTATTGATAGTCCACACGGAGTGCGATGTAATCATGTATCGTATGAATACTTGCGACATGATGGCCCTACCCCAAGTCTCGTTCCAAAAATATACAGGTATCGCCGTAGGTAGGATAACGCAGAAAAAAAGTTGAAGAGGCAAGAAGTACCTGTAAAATGCAACTCTGATTATTCGGAATTTATTTTAGCGCGTTACATATTTATTTTATAAATCTGAAAATTGAATCTAAAGATTACTTAATAGAAAAAGAGAGAGAATATCTTCAAGAATTTACGTTTTGTGTAAAAAAAAATTAAAATACTGTACTGTACAAAGGAATAAATTCAAAGGAATAAATAAAGAAGAAAATATATGATAAAAAATATAACAAATGCTCAAACATGTTATGCTCTCATAAATGTTATAGTTGAAGTTTGGAGCGTCTACGATGTCTAATTATACAAAGAAACATATGTAGATATAGACACAATAAATATAACAAAAAACGTGCGGATACATCGAGTTAAACGGAGCACTTCGGATTTCGACTGTTAAGGATTTTTGTTTCTTCTTGGAGAATGTCTGCGCATTTGTACATTTTGGCACAAAGCGGAAAAACAGTCGTTAAAAATTTTTTATTTTACATGTACAAGTACACGCGAATACTTCGGATTAAACAAAGCACTTTCGGGCCTCGACTGTTAAAAATTTGTTTTTTTTGACGTAATTCACGTACTAAATCTTGGGGAATGTCCACGCACTTTGAGCATTTTGACACAAAGTTAGTAATTTTCCGTTAGTAATTTTTCATTTACATATACAAGTCGTCATTACATATACGCATGGATACTTTGGAGCTTAACCGAGCACTTTTGGGTCTTGACTATTAACAAACTATTTTATTCTTATAGTCAAGAATCTTAGAGATTGCTTTTATACTTATATATTTTACCACAAATCACAGCGTTTTTATGAAGATTTTATTCTGCTCTCTTTTTTATCATTTGTTATTTGTTTATCACTTCTAAATTATAGTTTTTTGTTATAATTTTATGTGGTTTTCTATATAAATATATATTTATAATTTCTTTAATTAAGGCAATTTTTTAATTTTTAACCGACTTCAAAGAGAAGATTCTCAATTCGGCGAGTGTATGTGGGTATGTATGCAGATATGTCCATGATTTTCTTTACTGAAACTACTGGACGCATTTGAATGCGGTTTTCACTGTCTTATACAGCAATTCTCCATGAAGGTTTTTTTTTATGAACTCTTTAAACTTCATTTGCGTCTCATAAATGCTCAAAAACATGTGCACACTAGAGATGTTATCATATATCTATATCTATGTGCTTTATTCAAAGTTTTTATTCAAAAATAATAGAAATGTAAACTATATAAGAAATGTACATGGTCTATAACTGATTAAATTTACCTTTCTCCAAAAGCCACGACAGGATCTGATAAAACATCTGATAAATCGAGCTGCTTGCTTTTTCTAATAAATTCCGGATGCTCTTTCATCATTACCCATCCCATATGCGTATAAAAGAAGCCGCGCTGGGTATTGTGAGGATCGCCATTAGTGTCACAATACTTGTGATGCATACGATGATTTTTTACCCAATTGTATACCGAATTCTAAAAGCAAACAATGAAAATTTTATTTACATATACAACTGTGTTAAAAAATACAGATAAAACAACACATAAATAATTGCAAGGTTTGTATTTAAAAACGAAAGAAGGAGAAAGGGCTCGCGAATAAAACTAGATGTATGTGCTAAAAAGGGGTAACTCTGAGAAAGATGCCAATCCGTCGAAGATGCCACTTTGTTAATATTTCGTTCATTATCTGATAGGTTGTAATGTTTTCTAGTTGTTAATGTGGGGATTGTTTATATAACATGTGTGACACGTGCAAATTTCTTCAATTTTATCGTATAAGATGCGCAAAATCTGGGAAGAGTCAGAGGTAGCATCTTCTCCCTCATCATTGGAAATGCTACTTTAGGAAAAACATATTAGCTTAACGGACTATTTTACTTACACGAATACTGACGTACAATTTTTGTATTCTTATATATTAGTTTTTTAAATAATGAATGCTATAATATTCGATAAATGTATATCTGAAACAAAAATATTAATTTTTTTGAAATTGTTCCCGGCAAATTGTCCCCGGCATTTTTCAATTTGAAAATTTGTCTTCGCGTCACTTTTCCTTTCTTGGGGGCGAAACTAAGCGACGTACAGGAACACGGAAAAATCGATATAGTTATCAAATGCAGAATTGTAGTTGCCACAACCACAATAAATAGTAATATTTTGGACAGCCAAATCTGTGATTGTTACACCCACATTGTGGTTATGCTGCCGTACTGCCGTAGTTGAGATACAATCTAGATCCCCCGACAATTCAACAATTTAATTTCAGTTGTCTGAACTTCAGCCGTTTTTTCCGTGAAAACTTTATTAAGCAATTTTGTACCTAAAGAAACACTCTTTAAATGTGTACCATTAAATTTGCTTGAAAATTTTAATTGATTGTTGAAAATTGTCTTTGAAAAAATCGTGTCGAGTTTGCTCTGGTCTCTCCTACATTATATATAATATACATAAAAATTTGTTATAGTAGCTAATAAAATTTATATTAAAGTTACCTGTCCAACTGCATTAAAGCATATCAGAAATAGGATTCTTAATGGTAATTTTGCTTTGTAGCACTTGTGACTCCAAAGTCGATGAGCGCCACCAGATACTCCGATATTAGATATGAGGTACATCCCAGGTACTTAAAAATATAAGAGAAAAAAATATATATATACATATATATGTGTGTATTATATATAAACAAGAATTCATGCAAGTTATGTTATATTTCTAAAATGCTTCACAAATATATATTTCTAAAAATATAATTATAATATACGCAAAAATTTTTAAGAAGATTTTTAAGACTTCTATTTTTCATAACGTTAATTACGCTCAGTGAATGATTTTAATTGGAAAACGCTGATCTAATTTGAATAAGAATCTAAATATGTAAATTAATCACAGACAATTAATATTATTTAATGATTCCGTTATTGTTAAATGCATTTATTTATATATTTATTTGCACTTATTTAGACCACAGATGAAAGTTTTCATGATAATCGAGTAACACCATCAAAAGAATAATTAGAGATAATTTCTAATATTACCTATCATTTGGTCATAAATATAAATTTTTTGTCTATATTGCAATAATAATTATTAATATTTATTCGGATATTTCGTTTAAATTATGTATCTATATGGTGTACTATATTGAACAATCTTACACAACTACATTTTTATGTTCCAAAAAATTCAACAATATTAATAGCGTTTAATTATGTTTAAACTCACTTAACAGATGTAAAAAATAATTGCATTAGAAATAAAATTATTCAGTGTCAAATTAATTATCTTTAGTAATTTAAACTTAATGACTTTATTAATACCTTTCGCAATACGAAAGAATACAATAGGTTAAGAAAGTATTAACGTTAACTATTTTTTATTTGACTAATTTAAGAATCAACGATTTTATTTTAAAAGAACTTCTATATATTCATAGCTGCTCGAGAAAAATTTCAGATACTTTGGAAATTTCTTTGTTAGATTCGTCTCTGTAAAAAAGCGTAAAATACTTTGAACGAGGATATTTACTCCATAATGTAGTCTTCCAATTTTCCGTGTAGTTGAAAGTCAATAAACCATAAATGCCAATAATGTGGTATAAAAAGAATAGCAGAGCTATAGGCCATATTACATCAGTTTCAAAATTGAAAACACCTGATCTTTTTATTTCGGATTTTTTATAGCTGTCATCATTCTTGTTCACTCCCGCCAAGTTCATATCGTCGAGAGCTTCCTTCTTATTTTCTTTGATAATGGAAGTAATTGTATTACATTCCATTATGTTGAATGTTGATGATTATAAATAAATTTTTCTGAAAGCAAGTGATATTGTAATAGCCACAGAAACAAAGCAATTTCTATCGTACTGTTAGAAATAATACAATCAAAATCGCTGTTTCACAAAACAAAGTTAATTAATTAGTGTTCTATTCAAGAGCCAGTGCGATTGTCTTTTGAACTTTTAGGCAACGTGCAAGTGATAAAATTTATTATTATTGTTACACAATATTTGATTTTTTTAATTTTAAGTACAATTTATAATTCTGCATAAATTAATTGCGTATTCTAACGTGGAATAAGTTTCTGGAATATATTTCTTAATTTGTAATTTTATTAATTTATATTAATAAATATATGCATTATAAATTGTTGGTTATTTCATATTTTATGTTAAATTATAAAATATTGTAGTGGAAATAACGAGAAGAGAAAGGAAGATTTGAGGAAGACAATAACGAACGAACATATGTTTTGATGAGCTAGACTCGATCTAGCCGAATATAATGAGGATTATAGCTCTCCCCAAGACAGGTGTAGCGCGACAAATGCGGACCCGAAAATATACAGTCGTTTTACTAGTCGAAGACTAGTCAAGAAGAATTCGATCTGAACATTTCGCTTTTGTGATTATATATTCTAATTTTTACTTTTGTTAAATACACATATACACTACCGCTCAAAAGTATTTGTCACCTCGGAAAAAATAGAAAAAATTCTAGTTTTTTGCAGTAAACTTAATTTAAAGTAGAGATCATTGCATGTCATATACTCATTGTTACCTTAAACAAAGCTGTTGTTATGTTGGTATCCCTTACTTCCTAATTTCATGTAATTATTTTGCTTACGGAAAATCTCAAATAATAAATACATTTTCCGAGATCATCACGTTGGTGTATTTAGGAGCCAAAAATTAATTACAAAATTAATCAACAGATGTCAAAATTATATAAAGCTGTGATACAAAAAATTGACAGCCACATCGATGAAGCAAAAATTTAGAAAGTTATTTTCTTGTCAAATCACTGTTTAATGATTTAAATAATATGTAATCACCTGTTCTATGCAATAAAGACATGTAGCATATTATTGGCCTTTTCATTAAAATTTTATTTATTAATGAACTCAATTCTAATCACATTTCTATAAGGTGACAAATATTTTGGAGCGGTAGTGTATACACTTAAAGGAACTGTGCTTTATATTCTGGCATTCCGAGTCGAGGAATTACCTCTGTAAATTCCTTACCCCACAATATTATCTCTAACTTAGAGCTGTACATGTAAATATTTGATGTAGAACGTAAGGTACATTAATTCACTGGGTCATAGCTTAAGTTAGCAGCCGCTGGATCTCTAATAATCAACACGTACGTGGTTCATCGAAATACTAAAATGTATAACGAGAAAAATAAAAAGCAACTAGTTCTCTCTTCTATTTTATCTTGCATTTTTTACGCTAATAAGTCAGGCTACTGTAACCCATCGAATTAATGCAACTTATACTGTACATCAAATATGGAACATACAGTTTGTGTTTCTTGGATAGTTAAACAAGAAGCACATCTCACATTCACCGAGAAGTAAGTGAGTAACTTCAAAATTTGATGGTTTAAAAATAACGTAATTTTTCGCGAGAAAATCCAAGTACAACTTTACTAATGATCATAGTTTATTATGTGATCGAAATCAAAATATTCAGAACTTGAGCAAAAAGAGGTATGAAGTCACTTACCCTTCAGCTCAGAGAATGCGAGAATGAGCACTGAAATCGTGGTGGAATATATCGAGACATAATATAATTTATAAATAAACGACGCCATTACAGTTAAGACAATGATTACTTAGCATTTTTAATTTCATTTAACATTCCGAGTAAAAAAAATGACTAGTCAAATTAGCATATACTCAGTGCGTAAATGAATAATCGGATATTGGCTGTTCCTTTTACGTCATCTTTGACATAATTAGAATCGTTTGTATGTTAACTGCGTAATTACAAATATTTGTATGAAACTTCTATGTCTTTCGGCTAATTCTATTTCGTATACGTAATAAACACTGTAGGAAAACAGATTGGATTTTCAAGAAACGTTACTTTTCTTTGTATCTTTAACTTTAATATATATTAGAGAATACAAGCGAAATACCTCTGCCTCTGCGAGAGAAGACAATGTTTTCGGAAGCTTAACGCAGTTGATCTGTTCCTTTCGCTGTTCTCGACACTCTGACTGAAACCGTTATCGGTGCGCGCCTTTGAGAACCGAACTGTCCCCCGAACTGTTGCCAAATATTACAAGGCCCAATCACATGACTAGGAAGTACGACAAAGCAAACGTAATATATAAACACAACTAGAATATGACGAGGCAAATATGGAGGGGGAAAAACAACAGTGGTGTAAGTCAAAATTTTTAAAATATTGTCTCGTGTGCACAGATACAATCTGTATAATATATAAATTGCATCTGTGCACACGAGAAAAATTTTTAAAAATTTTGACTTACACCACTGTGGTTTTTACCCCTCTATATGTACATACATTGTGCTTTCCGACTTCGCATTGATTCGATGTAGTGTTAGCTGATTGACAATAAAAATCTTCCAGAAATATTCGTAATTGCTCAATTAATTCGATTAATTATATATATTTTGTAAAAATAATTGTGATGAAAGAAAACCGAAGATGACAGACAAAGGATATCAACCATCAACTATTCGACATTGACTATTTATAGACGCCGAATTGAAGTCAATTCAACTAGTTATTTCTGCGTAGTTTCTTACGTGTTTCTCGCATATCCCGAACATAATTCGATACACAGCTTTAAGTAATAAGTTATTTATAACATTGCTTCTACGAGATTATTAACATTTAGTAAGTTCGTATCTCTAAGAATATTTTGAAAACAAAAGTAAAAGTAAAAATTATAATTTGATGGCCAGTGAAGTCTGGAACACAGTTATACGACAAATCAAATTTTATAATACAAATAATTAGAATAGTGTAGTTCAGTACGGATTTATGCCCTTTTCAAATCGATTTCTGAAAGAGCGAAAAGGACATTTGATTCCGAGCACTGGTGTAGTTCATCAAAGATCGCCAATCGAAGATCTCAGGTAGAGATCGAAACCGATTTTGGAAATCGCATTTCACAATATAGTTATTTGTATTATAAAATTTTATTTTTGCACGTATAATCGTACCTCAGACTCATACTGGTCACCAAATTGTAACTATATTATGTTAAAGTGTCAAACAAATAAATTTTGGTTTATATAAAAAACTGGAAGGATCATCCGCGCGTATATTTTCGAAACAACTCTTTAAATCTGAATCAGTGAAAAATCACTGAACGCGTCAGTGACTATTCACTGATATCAGTCTAAATGCCACTTTAATGATTTACTGATTCAGATTTAGAGAGAACATATTTGCATTTCCGTATAAATGTGTATTACATCTGCAATAATTTTTTACTATTTTATTAAATTAATTACAACATTTAGAATGTTGTAATTAATTTAATATGTTAATACGATATATAATATATCAATGCAACAATGCGATCTTTTGATAAACTATAAAGAAAATATTACAAGTAAACTAATGCCTTATATTCTTTTCTTCTTATTTTTAATCAAAGAATGTAATATTTAAATCTTCTACAACAAATTGAACAAAATTTAAAATAAAGAAGTATATCGAATTCTTGACAATCTAATAATAAAATCTGTGCGTTGAGAATAATATTTCTCGATATCTTATTAATTTTATCGAACATCTAGATAACTCTAAAATCTACGTTATAATAAAAGCCTGTTTCCCACGATGCAATTTTTCGTGCGAGTTTACCTGCAAGGAGCTCTGCCACCGTGCAAACTACGCAGCGAGAAAAGTTGCTTGCTGCGAGTAGCGCTGACAGTTTTACGTGATAGAACAAGTGCTATTTTTTCTGCGTGTTTTGCTGCTAGTCGCTATAAGCAGCCAATTGACATAAGCTTTGTTTTTCTTCTTGTTGCAATAGATTAAGTGTTTTTAAAAATATGGAATATAAAACTTTGACACTTAAATGTATGATAATATTATAATTCTAATAAAAATTTGCGAAAACTCAAACAACAGAGAAATTATGTTGACAAATTGAAACAGATTCGACTCATATCAAAAATTAAAAATCAGTTAGTGTATGTGCAAAGGATATTATTTAACAATTTTCCTACGCGTTTATTAAAACAAAGAAATATATTTTCTAATTGTAAAATAATTAAGATGAAATTAATAGTAATCTTGGATCGCGAGAACTAAGATCTCTCAATTACTTATTGAAAAAAACAAGTAAGATAATAGATAAATATACCTTGGCGGAGAAACAAGATTGGAGTGAGGCGTTATATGTGCACTGACTGGTTACTGAAGATTCTTTATTGCACAAGATTTATATGCTATAGTCTTTTGTGAAAAAGATTTTTCGAAATCACTAACTTGCCTAGAACGATTGTGACACTTACAGTGAGTGCTTCTGCCACAATGCATTTTATTTTACATTAATATATATCATCTAGACTTTACGTCATTACAAAAATGCTGATATCATTTCATGTATATGCATTTATGTATGTATAGTCGGCATTTGTTCTCATAATTTTCATATATTAACATCGTAATTTTTCAGCTTTATTATATGAATATATGAATCATAGGCGTCCACAGAAGGGCCCGGGACAAGAGAGGACATTTGTCCCTCTATAGTGGGCCTATTCTGTAACACTTAACGACAGTTTCATTGACGTTATATTTGCGTTGCGCAGATATTATATATGGTAAAAAAGCTACGCAACGATAATACTAGAATCAGCAAAAAATTTAGCATTTGCTTCCTTTGAATAAAGGAAGCGCAAATTTATACTAACCTTACCGATCTCTACCTTAGTCCATAGGAAAAACACATTTTTTTTCTAATTTTAATAGAATTTTAGTTTGTCAATGCCTGCCTTGCTCGAATTTAATTCATTTCTCCTGTTTTTTCAAAAATCAAATAAGATCTCTCAGTTTTATTTATTATTTAATCAATGCCTGCTTTTGTTTTCTACAAATAAGATTGCAATACATTGAACGAATGAGAAAAGTACAGAGTGTCCCAGAGAAGTTGCTGAAATTAAACTTTTTCCCTTCTAGGTAGATGTTTATTAGATAGATGTTCTATTGTCCGTAATATTGTCAACAACACGGCGACATTAAAGCGGGGAGCACAGACTTTTGCATAATAACGCATAATGCGTAAACATATAAGAAAATTGATTGGTCCATATACATGTACATAAGAAAATAGGAACCAATCAATTTTCTTATGCTACGCATTATTGCGTTATGCAAAAGTCTGTGCTCCCCGCTTAATGCTTTTCCATATGAAAATAGTTGGGTCCGAATCAAGTAAAATAGCTAGACACATCGTTTGTGCATCATGACTGTGGGTTTTTTGAAGGAAATGACTTGAAAGAATTTACTACACGAAATCTTCCGGTTATTAAATATAGCTTCTTCGATTTAATATTCAAATATAAAACTGTAGTTTGGACGTGTAAAGTTAAATTGACTTTGATTTGAAAGTTGATGCAAGATAAGAACAATATTATTGTCAAATTATAATAGACTCTTATAATAAACTGCATTTCAATTTGTATAATAAACAAGCTTGTTTTGATTATTATCCCTGCGGTTAAAAAGTAATAGATGAAAAGGATGAACCCTAAACAGCTATATGTATAGTAGATTATGTATAATAGTAGATTCTGTACGATCGATGAGATCAAAATCTATGAGCGCTGGCAGTCACACCGATGCACCCCAGTTCGTACATGATAAGTACTGAAAATAAAAAGAATATTGATCCTTATTTAACAGTATAATATAATCATTATGTCGGTTATAGATAACAACTAGACCATAGATAACAACTAGGAAGTTTTAACTTGCGGACGAATAACTGTCGTTAAAATTCTATAAGTCTCATACACAATGGCTCGTCTTCTGAAAGCATTTTTATCGATAAATGCGCGCGCTTTTATCGATAAAAAAGAGTTGAGAATATGGGAAAATATTTCTAGATTTTTTTTACAAAAAAAATGTAAATTCACATTATAAGGTCGTCTTCAGGTTTTGAAAGTAGACGAAGGTGACTAAACTATAAAGTACGACGACATGCATCGTCGCTAACAATAAGTAGGAGACCGAAAATCATAAGATATTAGTCTTTTTTTTTTTGTAATAATTTCTTTTTCGCGGTTAATTACGTCACGGGCATCGTGAGAGTTTTTCGGTGTTGTGCCGTACATAACGAAAGCATTAACAGTTTATGTTACAAAAAGCATAAGGGGCTGCGCACAATGATAGGAATAAGGAACAGAGAACAGAGAATAAGGAACAGTTTAATATTAACATATTCATTGTGCATATGGCATACAGAAATACAATTACAAACAAATGCTGATAAGACATCTGTAATTTCTCATAATAAATTGAATCGACGCAAACATATATTTTGGCAAACATATTTCACGCTAAGACAAACATTAAAAAATACAGTACAGACATAAAAAAAGAAAAACAGGCCATGCCCCTGCACTGAAAAGGTTTCTTATTCGTGAGTGCTGTGTAATGGAGTGAAGGTAAACAAAATCGATTGCACACTTTCTTTAGGTTTAATAATATATATTTAAGTCACTAAATTAACGTATAAATTATTTGCACGAAAAAGGTTATATTTAGAATTAATAATAGATATCGTGATGCAATTGTAATACCATAAAAACATTTTTTTTTTTTTTAAAGAGCGCCAAGTGTTCGCGCTTTATTGTATGTAACTATATATTGCGCGAAACAGTATTGTTTTAATATATTTTTGTCATAAAAGTGGTGATATCAGACATCGTGCCAAGTGTGAGCATGAATTTATACATATTATAAAATTTAATCCTTTCTCACATAAATAATTTAATTCTTCTATCGTACTTAAGGTACCTATTCTTTTCACGAAGGAGCGTATTTTGTAGGCGCTTAAACAGGGCCTCAGCAAACTCTTGTATATTGCATTAAACTTATATAAAATTAAGTTATAATTGATTATTATGTTTAATTATAAGAAAAAAGTGAAAATATTATGTGTATTTAGAAATTTTTTATTTTTTGATAAATTTTACTGTCAGAACAATATGGCAACGCTGCGCTTTTCAGGGCGCCGATTATAAAATGTGAAGTTGATAACAAAAGTGTCAATGTAAGTGTCAGTTTCATTAATCAAAGAATATAGTAACATTTTCTTTTTATCAAAATGAGATTTTATAATAATAATGAGTGATAAGAAACATAAAGTGAGGAGTAATGTGGGCAAAAATAAGGGACAATTTGTAAAAATAAAAGTTGATAATAAACCGTACGTGATGAACTGAAGTGTGACATGAGCGCACAGCTTGCAGCGTTGTCAAATAATTCCTTGAAAGTCGCCATTAAAAATATTCATCTATAAACCACATTTCAAATCAACTTTTAACATAAATATTTTGTTTAAATATTCGGTGACTCTGTATTTTTATCGGCACTATCGAAAGTATAGAGTTTAGCAAATATGTAGCGCAGTTAATATTTAATATCTTAAGATATTTGATAAACAAATTATTACATTGAAATGTAGAAAATAGACTTTTTCGATAACGTCACATATAAAATATCGAATTTTCAAAGTCATAATTCTTCTTTATATGTTCGGTAATGTGGTTTAATTTTTTTCTGGCGTAAAGATATGCATTTTAACTTTCTCGTACCAAAAAATCAGTTAATTCTTAAGACTTTGGTGTCATGAAAGGAATACCTTAACAGAATAATAAAATATTTAATGTAAAGGAATTTATTAATGAGCATGAAAAACTGTGTTTACCATGAAAAAGCTTGACGTTACGAAACAAATAACCATGCAAATGTTTCATGTGCATACGTAAAGTTTGCGTAAATTACGGTCGAGTTTGATTTAAAATGTAAATAGACACTTGTGCGAAGTAGAATTAAGATTTGCATATATATAGATATTTATTTAGCAACGCCAAGTTTTTTTGGACGAAATATTCTGTTATTTTAATAGGCATAATAATAAAAGGATTAAATATATATCATGGTAAAAACACAATTTGTTATGCTCATTAATAAGTTTTTTTACATTAAATATTTTATTATTCTGTTAAGTACGATAGAAGAATTAAATTATTTATGTGAAAAAGGATTAAATTTTATAATATGTATAAAATTCATGCTCACTTGGCACGATGTTTGATATCACTACTTTTATATGACGAAAATATATTAAAACAACATTGTTTCGCGCAATCGGGCGCCAAGTGTTCGCGTTTACCATATATGATATTTAATTCTTTTATTATTATGCCTATTAAAATAACAGAACATTTTGTCCAAAAAAACTTGGCGTTGCTAAATAAGTATTTATAGGGTATATGCAAATCTTAATTCTACTTCGCACATGTATTTATTTATATTTTAAATTAAATTTGACCTTTATTTACACACATTTTACGCATGCACATCAAACATTTGCATGGTTATTTGTTTTGCATAGAAATTTCCTTCTATTGATATCTCTCGAATTCTCCACACTAATTTGTAAATTCACATTACTATATAAAGTAATATGTACATCGTATACAGGGTGTCTGGTAATTACTGTGTATCTCACAGATATTGCATGAACATTACTTGGTCGGTGAATTCTGTGATTTACATCTGAGGTATGCAACGATAAGTACGTACTTATATTGTTCCTGACTTATCAAATATACATATTTTACATAAACAGTTCATTAATATTTTATAAAAATAACATTTTACATCCATATACCATTGATGGGCCCATAATCTATGATCGCCAGCAGTGATGCTTAGACCCGCGGCAAAGCCAACAGCAGTAACTAATAAATTATAAATTACGGTTTGATTCAGTGGAGAGTGATCTTATAGCATTGCGGAAAGAAACAATTAAATATGACACATACTTCATATAACCGAACGATACTTACCCTGAACGCAAAGCGTGTATAGCTCGTAAATGTCAGTAAGATGAATATATGCTAAAATAATGACACTTCTCCAAACAATTTTCCTTTCACCTAATCGGTTTTGTATGATTTCTTCGTCAATGTCTTATAGACTTTCCGAATTTTGTTGCGAACATTTCAGATAAGTCCGGTATCATGCTGTGTCAAATATTAAAAATATCTTTGTAAAGTGTAGCCTTTATCGTAAATTACGTAACGATATTCTGCTGTATTCTGCATTTATATCAGAAATATGACAACTTCTTAAAGTTATAGTCTTTTTTATCGTACCATTTTATTGTCATCATATACTTTACAGTAATTTATATTTTATCTTGTTCATTACACACTATCTTTTAAAGATAGTATAATAAAATCGATTACTCGCGTGGGTGAAAAATTGTTCATTTTTAACATCTTCCTTTAATTATAAAGTATCAGTTGCAAAATAATATATATTAAGCGAAAATAAAGTTACCTTTTACTAATATAATTTATTCGAAAATATCCGAAAAAACGTAGTTAAGTATACCTATCCACGATATTCCTCGCACGCACACTTCGGTCCGACTGAATAATCGATAAATTTCAGTTTTATTGCCACTCAAACGTATATGTACATGGAATAATCCAGAAGCGTAATGGCACGGGCTCTTATTTAGAGGGAACGGGAAATTACATTAGGACACGAGAACTTATATTCAGTGGCATACCTTATTCTTTATTAGGCATAAGAACAAAACTAGAATATATTTATCCGGTAAGGTCAAATTATGTCCGACTGAAGATATGAGCATTTTTCCTTGTACCGATAGGAAATAAAGCACGCGAGAGCAATAAACGAAGGTGAAATTATAATCCTGTATTATAATAATCTCCCAAATACTTCGTCATTACAAACAACAATCAAATAAATATCAATATTTGAATTAATTTTATTAGTTACATAATAATTAAAGATAAGTTATTAATTATGACATAGACGAAACATGCTGTTACAATATGCAATTGTAATATGTATTCATTAACGTTTCTTTTTAAAACTACCTTAAATCAAAGGAATAATGAAAAATGCAGAGTTTATTACATAATTGTCAAATAGACTATAAGGAAATATTATTGCATTCTTAAAAAAAACGAAAACGTATAAGTTTATGTTATATTGATAAACGTATATAAATTGTCATAATCATATTGCATTTACAGCTGTTAATTGATCCAAAGAAACTTTTTATCGTGAAAATGAGACCACTCTTATTGTTAATCATTTTTATTATTCAATTTTACTGGCTGGATACGGCACAGCACTCCACAAGGGATGACTCCCGTCACCCTTTTTCATCGCGATGGTCTTCACGAGCTCCTGCGATGGTTGTTTGAGATCGTACGCCCACCCAATTTTCGCGAAGAAGTTGATAAAATTTGTAGTTGCAAGCTTGGAATATTGTAACTCGGCAGCCTTGTAGTCCCACGGGAAGACATGATGGTAATTGTGCCATCCTTCGCCGTTCGTTATAATGCTAACCCATCGATTTTCTGTTGGATTTATGTACCTGCCATCAAAATAAACGAGGGAAAATTACTCGTCGGTGACACAGAATAGCGCAAGCTTCGAAATTTCTTTCGATCAGGTTTGTTAAATGTATGAATAATTGTGAATAATTTGGATCTCAATTATGTGCTTACGAATCGTATGGTTTTGAGCCCCAGATATGAGCCGCACTGTTGACGCTCCATGTGCCATTTAAAACGAAAGTATAACGAATAATAATCTGCGATATGAAGGCTCTATACCAAGTCTCATTCCATCCATACACAGGTACCATCACCGGAAGCAGGAAAGCAAAGATAAATTTAAGTATATTGAAATATCTGCGAAATATTATAATAAATTAATTACGCCATGCAGGTTTTTTATATTGCACATTGTCACACATTATATATATCGTGTAAATACAAAGGAATTTTTCTCGACAAAGCAACAGCTAAGTAGTTTAAAAACGGCCAAAATTCGAGCAATTAACAAATGTTAAAAATATATTTAATACTTCAATAACGGTATACTGTAATGTTTACATTTCGAGCCTTACTTGGCCTTCTTCAGAACAATAAAAACGTATAAAGAATAACGCATTACAATATCTCGACTCATTTTACAAACAAGGAATCAAATATCGTATATTTTATAAAAGAAAATCTGCATAAAAGAGAGATTTTTTAAAAGAGAACTGCGGAGAGATATCAAAATAATAAATACGCATTTTTTCGAGATAAATCAAATAAGAGTGAATAAATTTCCTCTTGTTTTCTTTTATCTTTTCCAATATGAAACGATCTTGCGTATTTTATTATTCATTCTTTACGCAGACTTACTTGCAACTAAATGTGGCGATAGGATCGGCCAATATATCGCTCATATCGATCTGACCACCCTTTCGGATCACCTCCGGATGTTTCTTCATCATCAACCAACCGACATGGGAAAAAAAGAATCCTCGGCTACTATTGTGCGGATCTGCGTCTGTATCTGTATACTTGTGGTGTACCCGATGATCTCGTACCCAGTCATACAGGTTATTCTGAAAGAAGGCAATTGTATAGAAAAATTCTTCCGTTTTGCAACGCACGAAATGGGAATTATAAACATTCGTCTACCTACCATGCCAGACGAAGCGTAGAAAACGACAAGTATAATTCTAAGTGGCCATTTTGCTTTGTAAGCTTGGTGGGTCCATAAACGATGAACACCAGCGGTGACGCCTAGCCCTGATATCAAAACCATGCCGAATACTTGAAACAAAAAGAGCCGGCGCAATTAAAAATCGTTAGAAATGCTTATAAAATCGTGCATACCTAACTATTCGTATTTCTCGCGAGCGTCATGTAAGTCACTTATAATTTTTACATGATCAATCTATTATAATACTTTATTTTCAGTTATAATAGTTTATATTAACTGAAAAACAAGAAACTTAGAAAAAAATTAAGAGGCGTATAAAAATCGAAATTGCTCTACTTAGCTCAATTTGCTGTCAATTTTTATATTTCTCAGAGTGATTCGAAGAGTGGAAATTGAATTTATACTTTGAAGTGTTTTGTAACCACCGCGACATTTGACAATTCGCGATGACTTATGACGAAATCGATATTGATATAAAAATTAGGAAATAGCAGTCTTTTATCTGCTGTTAAGCTTCTATTGCGTGCTCTTTTCAATCGCGTGGGTCTAATCGATCGGGTTTCAATCAACCGTCGTTCATTTCAGAAGTTGTTAGAAACATTTTAAATAAAGGTGAGATACAATTTTAATCAAATTGTTACGTTTAAAACATTTATACCTATACAAAATTATAAGAAATGATTAACCTCTCCCATATAATGGACTAAATTTCACTTTTTTATGTGTTTTTTTCCGGAATATCAATAAAAACCAAATTAACAAAAGAATTTTCCAAAGAATACTCACTCCAAGCGGTTGTCTTCAGATTTTCGAGAAATTTAAAAGTAAAACAGGCATATACGAAGTATAAATGGAGAAAACTAATAAATATTATATTAAGCCACTTCAGTTCCATTTTGGACCAGCCTTCAGGTTTTGTATAGATTTCACTTTTGTTTTGTATGCCATTTTCATCGTGTATCTTCATAGGAGCGGAAGAGTCTTCCTCTTGAATAACTTTCTCCGTAAGTATTTTTGGATTTGTGCTTAAAATATTTGGTGCCATCTTTGTCTTCGAATTTCTGGGCCGAGAATCCAAAATATCAGCTTCACGCTGCCGACAAACAGTAGACTATCATCTTCTCTCTTCAAACCAACAATTGAAGATTAAACTTCTTGCTCACACGACATAAGAAATGACACATGACATTGTAATACTTAATGGAACATGATATCAAAAATAATTTATTCTCCAATATTTTTAACATGCCTTCTTATATATATTCTACCTTTTCAAACTGCAGGAATGAAGATTTATATCTATATACTTGTAAGATAACTGATATCTTTACACAATTAGTTATCGTAACAATTATCCATAAAGCAATTACCGGAGCAATTATTGTTATCGAAACAGATAATTGTATAGAATATTATTCACACTCAGAGTTTTATTTTTAAGAGGACGAGGCTCAAATATCGATGTAAATGTTTCTCTCGAACGCGCTTATGTGACAATTCACGCGAAATATTTATTTGCACAGTTAAATAAACATACACGAGTTTTTTAAGAAAATTATATGGATTCGTAAAATATTTCTAATTCACCGTAGAGAGAAAGCACTTGTATCGTTTATCCAACATTTATAGTTCTTAATCACGTCTTCGAATCATGACGACTGAAATGTTTTGCCAGGTTGCAACGCTATGCACTTTTATAAATGGCATTGTCAGCACATTGCTCCATATAAAAATGTATGCTTGAATTCGCATTTGTATAAATTGACACAAGTAGTTTTATAAATATTTCAATGACTCAATATTACTACTCACATCTAATGCTGTTATATTAATAATACGCAAAATATCGCAAATTTCGTCATTATTATAATTTCAAATCATAATTCACAATTAGTTTCGTATATAACAAGAACAGTTAGATTTTTTAATCGCGCATTTTATGATTATTTGTTTAAGTTGAAGTGCAATGTAGCAAAATTTTTGTATGTAAAAAACACTCATATTTTGAGATAATAAGGGTGATTCATATGAAGTGACCGATTTAATTATCAGCGTAATTTAAAGACATATGAAAAACTAGTTTCCGACATGTTTAGTACAAAGAGAAACATCATATAGTGAAGACAATTTTTTTATGGGTGGAGGCGTTGAGAGCTTTAAGGGGATTCTAAAGCCGTTTGTAATACCGACATTTTTACTAAACGCATATCTTTTAATTGGCTTTATGGATATAAAAATTCTTTTTTAAAGTTAAAGTATACGCGCTAATGCTTTCCACGACGGTCGATTTTATACAAAAAACGAAAATAATTTTAGAAGTGCATACCCAGCGAAAACAACCTAGTCAAAGTGATGTCAAATTGCCATCAAATTGACGAGGGATGTGATGTCAAAAAGAGTGATCAAAATGATGACAAAATGATGGCATCATGACTGCAAAACGTCCCATACCTTGACGGTGATTATGACTGTTATTTTGACGTTATTTTGATGTCAAAGTAAATAATTCCCTCTACAGTAATATAAATGCAAAATTAAAATAATATTAAAACTAAATTACATTGAAAAAGAGACAAAATATAAATATATTGCATAAGGTTTTTTAATCAGATTTAAGCTTTGTTCTTAAATTTATATGACAGGTAACTTAAAATCATATAGCAGTAAATCAACATTAAACGTAAATCAACTTAGTTAACGAATGAACTTAGATAATGAATAAATTTAGTTAACATAATAAACTAAAAACTTCTTATAAACGTTTTTAGTATATATTGCTTACCATACTATATATGTATGTATATTTTTACATTGGAACATATATTATATTTTTATTAGAAAAGAATTAAAAAAAGTTTACATGTTTCATGATAAAAATAAAATATTGCACGTATAACAAATCATAAGAAACTTTTACAGAAAAGCGCTGCCAGGGATTAAAAGTAGACAAAGCTATCAATAGCAATCAATATCAATATCAATGGAGCCCATTTTCTCGAAAACTATTATAGTTATAAAGAAAATTGAATAATACTTTCCTCTAGACAATTTAATAAGCTTTCATCTTGATAATAACTATTTTTTTCAATAAAATCAATATTTTAATAAAATCAATATTTTTAATTTTTTTAGATATATATGCAAAAAACCGAAAAAATGCACCTATTTTTCAAGATGGTGGCAAACACTCACCTTCAACTTATCAGGACTTTTTAGACGTTCATTAGTAAGCTTACACGAACATCTCTACCAAGTTTCAAAACTTTTGGAATTATTTCTGTCAAATTTCCTATTTTGACTGGGCTAATATATGGGACTTACCACAGCTTATAAACACAGATATTTCCTGTTTATTTAGATCAATATTGCAATTTT